>NW_010156188.1:65947-85949 GCF_000695765.1 Mesitornis unicolor
GAAAATATTAATGTTGGATTCTGAACCAATTTAAAAAAAAGTTTTAAGAGCATAGAAAGTTTTTCTTCGTAGGAAAGCATAGAAATAATGTTGTGTTGGAGGAACTTTAAAAGTTACTTTATTATGAAATATTGATCAAAACACAATAAAAACACAATAAAAAGTCGTTCTCTGTTAGATGCCATTTAGGAAGTCGGCTGCATGTAGTGTTGAAGATATGCAGAGAGATCGTGACTGAAAGATGAAAATATCCCTACTGAAGAGTACTAGAGACCTGTACAAAAATAACCTTTAATTAGATTTAAATATGATATGTATTCACTTTGCTAACTTTGGCTTTTATTGATTCTTTATAATGGATAAAAAGTATAGGGTGATATCTCAAATCACCTTAGGTAGGGCTTTATGACTGCCTCAGGTCTCATTGTTAATATTCTTACAGCTATTTACCTCCATCAGTAATGAACAGGCTAATGGGTCAGCAAATTCGACTATATACTGATCTCTCGGGATGATTTTCATTCAGTCTTCATCTAAAGTTGACTTTCGTGTGTGGCTTAAGTGATCTGAGTGTCTCTGTATGCAGAATAGTTGTCAGATATGTAGCACAGTAAACAGAAAATTAGTTGTGTGTGAATTAAACAAAAATTGACAATTTTTACATTGATGCAAGTACACTACAGCACTACAGTATCCCTCAGAACAACTGTGTGAAGGAAAAGAGACATGACACTGTAACATTAATGGTTACAGGACAGATTTTCAGCATAGTCTATTATCTTCACCTGGAACTAAATTTTAAAACAGCAGAGATTCTACCTGTGCTCAGATACTGTTTTTCAAAACACATTCAGATTCCCGGAGGACTTCAGCACTTTGGGTGCTAAGCTTGTATGGATATTCAACTGTAAATGTCACAGTAGGAACAGACAGACATCAAGCACTTTAGCAAATTCTGCTTATACTTTGGTGAACAGAAGACTTTGACATTTTTACCCTGATTATAGGTACTAAGCACCTAAACATTTGATCAGAGAGTTTTTGAAAACTTTGCCTTAAAATATTTCCTGTTCAGGAGTGATCAGCCAATACAGATTTCAATTTAAATTTTAATTAAGGCTTATTTGTTATGTACAGTATTAGCTTGCAACACTTTTTTTTGAAAAAGATGTTATCTTTATAGAATTGACTTATTTGGAAACTTAACATAAGCTTTCAAGCCCACAGAAAATATGGTGATATGTTTCTGTTTAAAATATGTTTAAAAAAGTAATTCACTGTAAAATGGTTTTGGAGTGCTACTTTAGAAATAATTTTGGATGTTTTAGATAAGAACTCCTTAATCCCTGACCCTAAAAATCCAGATATACAAGCACTGATAGAAATACAGTTTCAGTGCTACTTGGTATTTTAACCATGCAGTTCCCACATGACCTGATTATCACTTTGAAAACATCTGGGTTCAATAGCAGCAAGAAAAAAACATATCAGTGCTCATGTATGAAATAGGCCTGGTCCTGCATATAAATGGACACAGATTGTCTGTTGAATTTGACAGAAATTTTGGATAGGGCAGGTACTTAGAACTTGATAATTTTTTCTGTGAATGACTGTTAGGGTAATTTTGCCGATCATAATACCTCAAAAAATTAATTTTTATGAAGTGCTTGTCTAGTCAGTCTCTAATTTGTTGAGATAAGGAGTGGATTTCTTTCAATGCAGTATCATTCTCTGTGCTTTATGTAGATTGCATGGCTCTGATTAAAGCCACACAGGGGCTGTGCTTTATACTGTTATTAAACAGAAGAGTGTTAAATCTGATTTTGCAGGCTTTAGGAACAGTTACTGTGGAGAGGTGGCGTTACCAGGAGTCACCTGCTTCTGCAGATATGCAACACGAACCCAATCTTCTCCCTAACAGTTCTGGACTGGTTAAAAAATAATTGCTGTATTTCTCATATCTCAGGTGCAGAGTGAGACTTCCAGGAAACCAGCTGAAGATTTACAAAGAATAAAGACAATTATGCTAAAATAAAATTAAAAAAAACCAAAACCATGTCATGTTGGAGGTTATAGGCAAGTGGTGTGAAAATTTGAGAGGGCCTCGTGGAGTAAGTTAAGTCTGAATTTAAACCCTTCACTGTTTTGGCAGCTGGTAATACTTTAAGTATATCTCATTATATTAGTATATAATGCTCACTGCCCAGAGTGGTAGTCTGTTGGCACAACACTGGGCAGATAAAAAAATCAAGGTAAAGGAACAGAGCTGTTGTCATATATGAGAGTTCCTCTGCAGGACACCAGCTGCACTGGGAGGAAGAAAAGGAAGGAACGAGCAGGCACACTTTGCATCAAGCCTTCATTGCTGAACCTAATACAAAACTAGCTGGTCAGACTGGAGTAGCTGGGTGACTTGCTACTAACAGGTCATTTCTGTTTCCTCTGGCACCTTCCCTGTGAGGAAAACAGAGTGCATGGGGATAGCAGAAAGTAGGATCAGAAGATACCTGAGGAGAGGATAGAAATCCTCAGTTTCTCATCAATCACATTTTAAAATGGATTAGAACATGGATTTGACATAATGACTTAAAATTTTGATATCTGTCTTACCTGATTGCCACTTGCTGTTTCTAATGTTCATCAACTAGTTTGCAGTAGAGAAAATTGAAAGCAGAACTGAAAGAGAACAGAAGAGATAGAAATGAATGGAAGAAAGAGAAATATGAAAAGATGGAAGAAAGCTGGAGAGAAAAGTGTTCAGAGAAAAGGAAAAGTAAAATAGAGAGGCAGCAGTGAAATATAATCACAGCAGCAAAAACATATTTAAATTACTTTAAAGGCACCAGTTTATCTTTCTTGTGAAAGCATGGACACCTCTTGTTTAGTATTCAAGGTACATAAAACTCAGCAGAGATTTTCTAGAGGAGAACCTGTGACTGCTAAGCTTATAGGAGACAAAAATGGAGAAAGGCTTCCACCACTAATACAGTAACCAATAGTGTCCCTAGTTAAGAAAAAGGTAGAAATGAGTTCCGATGGAAATCTGCCTCCCCAGGAACAACGGGAAATTAGCTTGCGCCTTAGAAGTTTCAGCTTAGGGCTTCGTAGTTCATTGTAATGGGTGAAAAGATTCTCCATTGATGCTGAACGTCTGTTGAAAACTATCCCTCCCTTTCTCTTCCTTACTTCTCCCTACCAGTCATCCAAAGGCCTCTATTAGAATTGGATTTTTTCTTACTTTAATTTTTCTGTCCAAAGATGCTAGATGTATTCTGAACCTCATGGCTAACTTGGAGGCCCCTCTGCTTTTTGCAATGCATTGATGAACAAGGTATATGTAAATCCACAGGACTAAAAGCATGAGGGCAAAAAAATACAAGGAAATAATCCTGGTTTTTCTGTACTTCCATAGTTAGAATGTGAGAGTCTAAACTCCCAAAAGAAAAAAAAAACAACTTCATTTTTACTTAAAAAGATAAAGGAGATATTCTCTTGTAGTCAAAATTTTTATAGCTGAGTATTAAAGAAAAACACCAAACATTTTGAGACTTGATAATATGCGAATCAGCAACACTGGGAGAAGTGTCTGCAAGATGATTTGAGTTTCAAAGATGTAAATGTACTTCATTGCTCTGATTTAGTCACCCTTGGTCATTCAGGATGTAAGTGGGAACTGATCTCATTTAGGAAATCATTGAGAGGAGATGAGTTTGAGGACTTGATTCCATCTTATCTCAACACACCACAGTTAATAAAGGAAGGCAATTATTATGTTTTCTGGGATATACCCTCATCTGAGGCATTGTTAATAAACATTAAAGGGCTAGTTCTTCAAAGATGTTTAAGCACCTAGCTCCCATTGATTTCAATAAAATGAGGCAACTAAGTGCCTTTAAAAATCTGACCTTAAGTGTCATCAGGAAAAAGTGAAGTGAAAGATAAGCAAATTCTAAAAGAATAACAAGGGACTGCAGGCATATAATCCTGGTGTGCTCCTTGTTATTATGTTTTATATGTTCGGGGTGTCTGCACATTATAAACCGAACAAAGATACAAATAAATGATCCCTACCTATACTGCATAAAGCATCAAATTGCTATCACTTCTCTAGTCCATCTCTGAGACTTCTTTTACAAAACATGCTGTAAGGATTGAGATAAAAAACAAGAAACAACAAACCCAACAATATCCCCTCTGCTCCCTTCAGCCTCTCTGACACAGCCCCCTCCCAGCACCAGACTTGTCCCTCCTTTTCCCTTCCCCAATGTACTTTGTGAGCTGGAGGGGTTTGTTCACCCGACTCTGCATGACAAGTAAACAGTTAGTCACAACCCTAATTACAGATGCTTTTGTTACTCAAACATATTCTTTCAGAGAAAATATCCTGCTCTCAAGATTAGCCTTATCGAGAAGGTACAGTATGTATGACATAGTTCCAATGTGATAAATAGATAGATAGACAGGCAGCGGCATACAAATACTAACAGTTTTTTTCCTTCTTGAGGAAAAATCCTGAACTAGAAAATATCATGTTGGTTTGTCACTATCTTGTCAGCTTTGTTGTATTTTAATACAAAACAGAAAGTGAGAGAGAAGGTTGCCTTGCTGCTTATGTTTCTTTCATGGTTAAGCCAACTATGCTGCTTACCTACATCCTGATAAATATTGCTTAGCTACTTCTCTTTGAGATAAAGTAAATGAAAACAAAACTGCCACAGATAACAATAATTCCCAAAGAAGAGATTTTCGAATTTAAAGGCTAAACGAAAATTTAAAATTATTTTCCTAGATTTCCGACCTAGATTCCCTGTCTTACTCGCAGTGCATTTGTCCTTTTAAAGGAACCAATATGTTTGTATAACTGATGTGAAACAAGCTTGACTCCAAAAAGATTTAACTTAATATCTGGCTAAGCATTCAGAGG
Organism: Mesitornis unicolor; assembly: GCF_000695765.1. Classification (NCBI taxonomy): domain Eukaryota; kingdom Metazoa; phylum Chordata; class Aves; order Mesitornithiformes; family Mesitornithidae; genus Mesitornis; species Mesitornis unicolor. The sequence goes on from NW_010156188.1 coordinate 70,872, forward strand.
GTAGTCCATCTGTAGAATGTACATTAAGGACCCTGGCTGGAGCGCAGCTAGTCATGTATGATATCAGGCACACAAATGTGACGTGATGCCCATATACTCTTGAGCATAATTCAAAGTGCCATGAAGCTCTATGGGTAGAGAAGCTATAAACACAGTTGTCACAAATGAGAAAGTGTACAGGGTTATATTCAGACTGAAGAATGAAGAAGCATTAGAACCAGCCATCACATCTTAATGAAATTGTTAATTAAGATATTATGGAATTCATAGCTAAAGAAAATATCTGTGCAGCAACCTTGCAGCATGCTTTTAATTAACTATTTCTTCACCAAAATCTGAGGCAGACTGAAAAGTGGTGCAGACAGCTCTTTGTAAATACACAAATATATTCAAAATGACGTTACTTTTTTTCACGGTGGATTTTTCTTTCTAAACAGACCAGCACAGAACATGTGATTATCTATTGCTTATAGGAAGAAATACACATTTAATCTACATAATCATCAGTCTTTTTTATGTAAAAATGATTAGCAAATAGGGTTTTTAAGCAACTCTTTAGATTAGGCATTGGCATCATAGATTAACTTATTTCTAAAACACTTGATTTTATCACTCTGCCTAATGATTTGTCTCATGATTTATTGGCTAATATGATGAATCATGTTAGATTTATTGTTTATCCTATAAATAGTGCAACAAATCATTAAACAGTGATAAAACCCAGCATTTTCACAAGAAAGTCTACCTATGTTGTCGTCATGTACAATGTGCTTGTGTTGTACAATAATTTGATGGTTCTGTTTTCAATTTTATGATATCAGGTGAATAGGCATCTCTGTTTAAATTAAATGGTTTTACAAAATAATAGTGAAGTCATAATCTTATACTCCAGCTATATTTATTTTATACAGAAAAATAAAGCCTAATGTCTGATGCATGGTAAATCTGTGAATTTATTCACAATAATAAATGTGATATTCTTTGTTAGAAACACCTTAAATATAATGGCAGGTTTTCATATTTTAGCATGTCAGCTATGGTTTTCTCGCTATGGTTTCATGTTGCAGTTGACAAAAATGTTGCTTCTATCCTAGTAATTTGAGAGATCTGAGCCCGTCTCATTTAGTATCTTAACTGAAAGGCTACTGTGGGATATTTGTGAACTGAATATATGAAATTTGGCATTCAGATAATGGGAGTGGTCATTTTTTTTCTTGAAACATAATGGCTTCTCTTGTTGCGGACATGGCTAAGTCTGCCTGTATACATTAGGGATGAAAGGACAGAAAATAGAAGTAATATTCTTGAAAATTCCCTGAGGTCATCAGTGGGTTAGGAAAGACGCGGTCATGATGATATTATATCCTGCAGTAGTAGATTTGCAGTATTGTAAATTGAATTATTTGGACTGTAATGGTCAACCTTTGTTGCTAACTGTGCCAATTACCTTCTTTTGATCTCACAGTAGTGCCACACCCTGTCGTCCCTGACCTGTTGCAGAAAAGCTTATCATACATTCATTAAATCTATTGTTTCATGCACAGTACCCTCAGCAATATCTGTTAACATAGGGCATGCTCGGGACAGCCGATTAGCACTTTCAAAAATCCAGTATTTTCTAGAAACACTAATCTTTTGTTGTACATTCTCAGACACAAAGTACTGAGCTGGTGAGGTACAGCTGTGCTATACCCACACAAGAGCAGCAGATTTGCACAGTACACGTGGCATGCGTAATATCTGTGCACAGCTCATTAGTTCTGCACAAGCACATGGCTGTGACACAGGAGGTGGCAGAGAGAAACAACACCTGAGAGCAGAGCCCAGCCACTGGTTGTCCCCGACACTTCTGTTGCCATGGATAAAAAGGGTCAATGGGAATGGGACATGGGCCAAATGCATTATCCTACCTGGACAGCCACATGGTGCTTGAGGCTGTAGTTCAGCACCTTTGTTACACATTTTCTTGGTACATCACAAGAACTTGGTTCATTCAAGAGCAGACAAAACAGGATGAGCACGAAGATTAGACAAAGGATCAAAGAGTAAATCTCTGACAAGTTTTTTACAAGTTCATCTCTTCTTTGGATACCATTATGTCAGCAGTGTTGGTTTCTCAATTTGTTTGTTTTGCACAACAAGAATTTGTAAGGAGATTAGTTTTTGGTTACTTGTACCTTTATCATAGGTACTATACAGCCTGGGCTCCCAGACTTGCCTCCTATGCCAGGTGCTTGTTTGGCTGCTCATGGCAGTCTTAAAGAGAGTCTGAACACAAATTGGCAGGATCTGTGCAGCCTGACTCTGAAATAATCTCCAGTGATCCAGAAAGCTTCATAGCAAGCAGAAGAAGTCCTACTTCTTATCATTGCAATTATTGAGATGTGGGAAGCAGGTATCCATGTATGGTGTGGCCTAACAAAGTAAATGTGCCTTGTTAGTTAACTAACTAAGCATGTCCCTTCAGCGCCCTGCTAATAATCCTCCTCTCATGTTTTTAGAGGGAAACCACCGTGTAAGATGAGCTGTGAAGAATAAGGCATTCTTTGATCTGGGTGCCTATTTTATTTGTACAAGAGCACTGAGCACAACTCAACAGCTTACCAGTCTTGGGCAACTGTAGAATTTTTAAAAAGTATGCTATTATTGTGAGTCCTTTCTGTATTACTCCAATCTAGCTGTCCCTGGCCTCTTTGTGACTTATTGGCAATGAACTTTATAAAAATGAGAAGGAACAACAAATGCGGGACATTGAAGCCTGGAAAGAAATAGAGCTTCTAGGGTTGCTCTTCAGGGAAAACTGATGTTTGTGAGTCAAAGTCTGGAAAAAATGAAGTTAATGGAAAGATAGGCAGTAAATCACTATTTAGGATTGTGATTTTTATGTGTCTGATTAACAAATTGAGGAAGATAGTCCTGTCTAGTCTAGTGACAGAAGCCAGTAAAGAAAATGTGCTTTTGTGTGCACATGTTACTCTATGTGTGTATGAGTATCATGAATTGTCCTTTGGTGCGGTGCTCTTCCTTGGACCAATGCACCCTATTTTACATTAGTAGAGAAAGTAAAGCTGTGAGTCTTTTAAGTCTCTAGTGTAATCCCAGGCATGTTACTACTAATTTTCCTCCAAACGAGCCTTTCAGTCCTCAATGTGTTTCCTGATAAATATTCTTGTTTTCCTTAGAGGAATCTCTTGGGAAAGTTTCCTGGGAATTTCTCTAGACCTGGAGGTAGAACTATGGAAGAGGAGGAAAACAGAATGAAAATGCTGGATTAAAGGAAAGGGGCTTCAAAGGAATAAAAGTTATCATTTAACACAGCAAGAAGAAGTGGTTTATTATGCTGGACCAAACAGCGAAAAAGACCCTACTTTATAAATGCTGACATAGGCTTATCACAAACCAAGGTAAAGGTTATTGCACTGAAAGTTTAAAAGCTAAGAAATTCATATTCCTAGAGTGGAGGAGTAAATCTGAGACATTTTTAATCTCACTATGTAAATAAATCTCTTCAGAAAAATAAAATTATGTTGCTTTGAGTCATCTGCTATAAACCCTTTTAATTTTATTTTAATTGATAGTTATATCCCTTGCATTATAACTTTTTGAAAAAGTTTTAAGGTAGGTAATTGCTAAATCCCTCTGGGTGATGCAAAGTTTTCAAACTTGTAAGGATATATTACTCTTGTATGAAATATAAGTTGCAAATGTTTTTATATTTTAATTATATTTTGCCTTTTTCTTTCATAGCATTTGTTCATCATACATGCCATACTTTCAAACTCTTAAATGTGACTGATTGATGCAGTAAGTGCCGTTAATTTTAACTCTGATTTTTGGGATTGGATTTGTCAATCAATACTGTTCACTGAAGTAATTTAGTAACTGTCTCTAATTTCTTAGCCTTTCTTTCTCTTTCTTTCTCATTTACTTAATAATTTAAAAGTGAAAGTTCTCTAACAGCTACCTGTCAATTTGAAGTTTGGTGTTCATAAATTGAGGGATGAGTGCCTGTTGTTTGCACCCCACGCTGAATGCAGCCCTAGCTTGGTAACAGTGATTGTCAGTAGACTGCCATTATTAAGTCTTTCCTCTTACGTCCATTCAATAGGCAGTCAGGATGCAAAAAAAAAAACAAACAACAAAACAGAACAAGCTGCATCTTCAAGAAATAAAAGCACACAGGGAGCACAGGCAACCAGCAATTACATGCTCCAAACCAGACAGATCAAATTAATTCTGTGGAGAGGACTGGATTATATAAACACATTATATACACCAGATATCAGTGTAGGATGTTATTCTCTCTTATTTGCAGGAGATTCTGCTAGTGTCAATAAGAGGTTTACAGAAAGATGTAAAGTGTCATCATCAATTAACAACTAATGTTTTAGCTAGCACCATTATTATTTCATATAGAGTATTGCTTGATGGGAGAACCCATTAACTTTAAAACCACAGTTGTGTGTTCTCTCTTTCTCCTTGTTTGTTGTCCTTTCAAGTTCCCTATCAGCTTTTAACATCAATCAACAAATTCATCCTTTTCCAGATGAATAATGATGCCCCACTGATTGGCAGATCTGTCTGGCGAACAAGAAGTGTAGCAAAGCTGATCCCGTGGCACAGATCTTGGATTCTAGAACAGGTAAATTAAACTGATACCACAATTAATGTAAATTTTCCTAGTTCTTTTGGTTGTATGTAGACCAGTCAGTTATGTTCTAGTATAAGAACTCAAGATTTCTAATATCTATCTACGATGTACTGAGACCCTTCCAGACCCCAGCCTACCCCAGCTGCATGTGCAGCAGCTCTGTATGTTAGGCCTGTAATTCAGAAAGATGATCCCTTTTTTCTATACAGCCAAGATTATGGACTTGCCATCTTAATGAAGATAATAAGAACTGACTGGCCTGAATTGGATTCATATTCTTAGTGCTTTTTTGGCAACGTTGTTCCCGTCCCTCAGAAACAGCCCACATTCCATTCCTTGTTACTCAACATCAGTGTCGGCGTAGATGTGTCCCAAGTGCTGTGGCTTCCCAAACATCTACAGCGATGCAATGATGAACATTTGCTGTTAACATCAGCTGCCTGGAAACTGTCTCTCCCCAGTAGTTCCTGTGCCCTGATCCCACAGTAGGTGGCTAGGTGCATCCCTGTTTCTTCGAGCAGATGGAAGATTTTGCTTGAATGCAAACCTTGTTCCCTGTGTAGCTTGGCTGAGAGCATTCCTTGAAAATAAAACAAGCCTGTTTTCCTCCATCAGGCTGGAAAATACCACTGCATGTGGCATCACTGTGGTTCCTGAAGCACCTTTATCCAGTAGCTTGCTAGAAGTCCTGATTTGTAAACAGGAGCCACTGGCATAACAGCCATGGCTGCACTTCTCCATCTTCTAAAAACCTTCCAAACACAGCTCCCTGCCTCAGGTTCTAGTAGAGTTTCTTGTTGTCTATAAAGATAAGCCTGAAAGACTTTGTTTAGACTGTAAACCAACCTTTTAATTCTCTGGCTGGTCACCAGAGGACTTGCAGTTGGGGATGCAGCCTGCCTAGTGCCACCATTCCTCCATGAGATATCCTGAGTTGTACTTTTATAATGTTCACTCTTGATCTGAGCTCTAGTTTGTTTTTTTTCCCCTATGTGAAAGTAGAAATAGTTATTTAATAAATAGCCAAGTTGGTTCTAGCTTTAAGGTTGACACACATTTAATGTGGCTTATGCTGTATTATTCTTGCTTAACTTTGAGCTTTTGATTTAGCATTCTAGTTTAGCAGTGGTATTCCACAGGGGATATTGTTGGTTTCCAAATCTTTTGTCAGAGTAATTGAGCATAACATCTTTGCAGGTTTGTGTTTCAAAAGATGCATTATCTTTTCTTGTCCATTTGTTCTATCCAAGCTATTCAAAACTTTTAACTTTACAGATCCTTTGAAAGAAATTGAGGTTTTAGGGCTGTTAATTTACGTTTCTGTTGAATTTGCAGCTCTTCGTGTGATTATTAATACACTCTCTCCATAAATAAGAAAAGATTATATCTGTGAATTGGTAACAAAACAGAAGAATTTCATTAAATTCTGTATTTTGCAAGAGACTTCCATCCTTTTAATTCTTTATAAATTAAACATCATCCATGTCTGGCTGGCTGAAGAATGAATATCACATATAAGATATCTCCCTTAAATTCTTGAAAGTAATCTATATGATTTACAACATATTGCAATTAACATTGACCTTTTGCCTGCTTCAAAAGAATGTGAGAAACAGTTTTACTGACATCAAAGAGATTTTCTAAATTTCCAAAAATATTCCTGATGAAAGTTGTTCTGACTGGAAAAATATGTCACCTTCATTTAAAAGTTACAGCACACTTGATAGAATGGCTGCCTCTTTCCTAACCTTAGCTCATGCACAATAGTGGATTTAAAAAGACACTTGCAAATAATAATCTTTTAGAAAATGCAGATCCTCAGAAGTAAAAATTAAGAATCTTGTATTTATCTTTTAAGATCAACTGGCAATTTATTCAAGATCTGGAGGCTTCTGATCACTCTCCCATTTCTTTCCTGCCACTTAATTGCCAGCCTACAGTTGCAGTTGAGATTTCAACAAATTTACTCCCCTTTTTCATTCAAAATGAAAAGAAAAAAAGTTCCGTTTTCATAAATGTATATATTCAACTGTATTTTACAGATTTTTTTTATAGCAATGTATTTTAGACTTATGAATAGTTTGCTAAGTATTTGCTATAAATATAGCTTCCAATATTCATCATTCGCTCTGAACGTGGAATGACATTGTATTGCTCCTGAGTGCTCCCTAGATGACTCTGTCAGGTTTTCAAGGCAGCCATGTAAAATCTTATGGTAGAGGTTTATTTCTCAAATGTAGCTTTTCCTTTTCCTTTTCCTTTTCCTTTTCCTTTTCCTTTTCCTTTTCCTTTTCCTTTTCCTTTTCCTTTTCCTTTTCCTTTTCCTTTTCCTTTTCCTTTTCCTTTTCCTTTTCCTTTTCCTTTTTTTTTTTCAGGACCAAATTGTTTAACATAGTAAGATGTAGAGTCCTGCTCCTCTTTATTTTCTTACTCTTTGCTCTTCACTACTTTGGTCCCCTTCTATAAGGTTTGGGAAGGCTGCTCTGGCCACAGTGTCCTGTCAATACATGACAAGTTCAAGCGATGTCCCTCTGGGCACTTGGCTGGAGCAGCCTCTCTTTGTAGCAGCCCTGACTTTGATGGCAAAGTATTAACTGTTCGGTTGAGGGAGGGGACGAGAGATCAGAGCACGAGTTAGGCCAGCTGCCAGCCACACTAAAATTACTCCTGTAACCACTCCAATATGTGCACCAGAATTTAGGGACTCCGATATATTCAGACAGAACAGTTTTACACAAAGGGTAGTTGAAATACGGTCTGGAACAAACTGCCGAAGTCAGCAGTAGAAGCAAATAGTGTAAATCAGTTCAAGGAGGAGTTTTTGAAGAAGGCAGGGGGAAGAGCATAGAGCTACTAGCTAGAAGTTCAAGTTTCAGATGATGAAACACAGATTGATTTGTATTTCCTGAGGTTATGAGGGCAGGTCTTCATGGACCATATCACCCTCTTTGGGCTGTTAAATGTTCATATGTACTTTAGTGCCGCATTTCAGTCTCTTTCAGTTTGGAGTGATCTTTTTTTTCCCCTATTCTCTTGCTTGTACAGTCTCTACAGATAACGTCTTGCAGAGTGGTATGCATACCACAGAAACACTGTTCCCTAGCATCTCGGTGAATGTCACTGAAGTCAGCATAATCATTTAGTTACGGTGATGTAATCAAATACACTTCTCAGCTTATAGGCATGCAAATTTGCATGCATTGTGTTGTTTCTTGGGAAGGACCTCCAGACTATGATGCAATATTTATGTGCACACTGTAGTGGTAAAGAAATCTTAACTATGAAATCAAATGTGGAAGAATTTTAGCTGTTTCAGAGTGCCACTAATCTCAGCACTGTCGCACTGATGTGATGAAAAGTGTGCAACACAGGAGAACAAAACAGAAATCTGGGGAAAACAAATCCATTTTACTACTTTTCGATGATGAACCTGTATTTTGTCCCTGTGGCCAGTGATATGTTGTTGTCAACAAGAGAAATCTTGCCATGAAGCATTTTGATCTTTCTTTTCTTTTATATAAGTCCATAAATATAATTGTGATTGTAACAGAGTTCCTTTACCTTCTCCCACATTTGCCACCCGATTACACTGCGCTCTTGTTGGAGTCAGGATCTAATTCCCCTGAGCCTGCAGGAGTCCTTTTAAAAGGCTTGGGAAAGCAGGATGGGGCTTGGTTCTGCAAGGTGTTGTGCTCCATGAACTTCATGTCATGTCAGCATAAGCTGAAATTTTCCACAGCTTGCTGGATCTGGCTTTGCCTTGAATTTTGCCTTGACTTTAAAAAAAAAATAAATAGATAAGCATCTTAAATTATGTAGACTATCATGACTAATGTTACATGAGGAAAGTGGTTTGTATTTTATTTCAATTTTTGGTTTGTAATGCATATATTGTGCTAGGTAACTTGCTTATGTGATGTTTTCAGTGGAAATCTTCCAAATGTACCAGTTTCCCCTTCTTTTTTAATTACTTTTTATTGCAGCTCTGATAAGCAAAATACAAATGTTTTTTGTTTATTTTATTGCAAGTAAGAATCCAAAATACAAATTCTTACTGAGATTCTCTGTGCTTTGTGTTTCTTGCTTAAATTAACATTTACTTTCACTGAGATTTCTGAATTTCCAATACCTTCTGTCTCAGCTTAACATTAAAAGATGCTCTCTGTTCATTCATTACTGTACCTACTGGTGTGGTAAAAGAAAATACCCCTCAATGTTTCCCACTTTCTTCCTGCACTCACAGCCCTGTTGGAAGGAGTGCAATTCCATAACAAAGAAAAATAATAAGAAAATTAGCTGGACTTTATAAGTGACCAGAAAGGTTTGGTTCTTGCTTACAGAAATTCATAACCTGTGCCGGCACAATCTCTGCCTCTCAGCTGTGGATATGCTGATATTGTGTTTAAAGCCCAACAGAGCAGTAGCAACAAGACAGAGCTGGCCTTACAGAAACATAGCAGCCAGATGATTGGATCCCATTTCCCACAGGTTTCTAAGTCTGCAACTGAAAATATCTTGTAACTCTATTAGGAAAGACCTACAGTGATCAATAGAAGCAACAAGGCCACACAAGTATGTCTCAGAGCACAATGAAAATTGCACATCCCATAGTGCTCAGGGGACTTAATATTTTTCAGTGATTTTTCTCACCCCATCCCTTGCCCTTGTTTACGGACCTGTTCTCGTGCAGCTTTATTGTGAAATGTAACTGGACTTGTTCATTATCATAGTTTACTCTAAAAGGTTCTAGATAATATAGATTGGAAAAAAAACACGTTTTCTTTAGTTTTGTAAAGATTGGTTTATATTTTGCAGTGGCATTCTGCAAATTCAAAGAGAGTATGTCTGCACTGGTGAGGCAAGAGGAGAGCAGTCCCTTACCCATCGTCTCCAAGACACCCAAGGTCAAGAGTAGGGGTATGGTTTAGATGGAGTTGACTGGTGGTGGACCTACAGATTCAATGTCATGAATCAGGGCCACAAGCTAACAGGATCACTCACCCAAGATGATCTGAGATGGCATTGGAAATGACATTGGCATTTATCTACAAACACCTGAACAGAACAGCATTTTAGGGGCTTCAGTTAATATGGTCTCCCTCCCTGCCTGATAGTAGAGAGAGAACTGGATCCTCATTGTGGAAGAAGATGGGATCCATGCTATTTATTAATGCCTTTTGTACAGCTGTTTGTTTTCTATAGAGTTAATTTCCCAGATATTCCAGGGCTGGACCTCAATAACTGAATAGGATAGAAATTCCAATATGAGGTCAGGAGAAGGTAACTGGCATCCTCCACCCCTGAATCCTTCTATGAAAGGAATACAATAGAGTCCTAAGAATGAGGTGAAAAGTCCTCTGAGGTGTTCTGGGAGGCTGAAGAGGCTGTTCTGGCAGACAGAGGTGATCACAGAAGGCATGGTGAGCTGCAGCACAGCAGTGATTACCGTGGAATTCCCAGGTAAATTCATAAAGTTGTATCCCACTGAAAACATCTATTTCAAATATCCTTTTTGTTCTCTGCATGACTGGGACAATTAGTAGTGAGGATGCAAAGATTCAATTAGATTAGGAAAACTATTTAAAAATTTGAATTATCATCTGGACTTTCAATTAATTATGGATCAGAAAAATAGCTGTAATGATCTTTCAGAACTGCTTTTCTTTAACTTTTGGTGACTCTAAACCATCTGAGGATAACCAGCAACAAAGGATTTGATCCTGCAGATTTAAGATCTGAAATAGTCTTATGGAAATTAGTTTTGCTTAGATGGACTTTTTCTCAACAACTTTCAGAACTGAGTCTTATTTTAGTGACAACTAAGAGACTGCTCGTTCTATTACAGAATTAGTTTTAGTTCGCTATTGTGCACCCCCCCGAATATATTGTTTAAAACTTATGTTTTCTTTTTTAATGCGAGAAAAACAAAACACTTGCTTTGAGGTGTACAGGGAGTCTTTTATAGACAGTGTATTTAGTTGAGAGCACATGAAAAGACGACTATTTGACTAGGTTAGCTTTGGGTACCCTCAGGCTCTTTGAGATTAGTTTTAGATTCATATGCTATGGTCACTCATTGACCAAGCTGTTTCAACCCTTATACATATCCAGCAAAGGCTCATTTCCCTCAGGCATGGTTTTCTTTCAATCATATTTAGCAAAACCGTTAAACACACTTGGGTCTTGCACTGAGGAGAGAAACAACATTATATGTACACAATTCAAAATAATTTTCTTCTTCAGGGAAAAGAAAAGACTTGATTGAGTCTCAGTTTGACAAGTTTGGTGCACCCTAAAAGAGTTCTGTATAACTTCCCTTGCACTTAAATTATTTTTACATTATTCCTAGTATTTTTTGTCACTATTTTTAAAGTTGATGCAGAGATGTTTTATTCCTAAGCAAATAGAAAAATGAAATATTTCTTATTTTTATTTCCAAGAGTGTTTGCCAGTTGATACAATAGTGAGATGGCAAGTAAATGATACATGACTACTTTTTATCTTTTTAATAGCCTTTACTTTAGAAGCCAAATTTTATTTTTCAGCAAATCCTCAAACCATAAGGTTTTCAGCTTTGATGTTTTTTTAACGTGAATTCTTAACACACACAAACACACAGATACCGCCCCCCATATTTTAGAACAGACGAGCATCCACAATAGTGGATGAAAAGTCTATGTAGAGAAAGGGTGCAAAGCAGAGCAGTTTAATGCCTCTCACTATGGCATTTCACCTTGCCAGGTTTCTGATCCCCGGCTTAGCTTCCTTCATGTGCAAAGCCATATTGGCTCCAGTTCAGTGAAATTCAACGCAGGAAGAGTAAGTGTTCACACACAAAGACTATTTGTAGGACTTGTTACTGGACCCTAAATTTGGAATTGGGAAGTGTTCCCAGATGGCTTATAAAGTGAGTATTTTTGGTTCTTAACCGAGAAAGAGGCACATTAAATTCAATGAGTTCTCTTTATTAAATATGTCTTCACCCATGGTTTATAGAAAATACTCTGTACTTGAACAGTGTAGCTTTGAATAGAGTAAGAAATGCATGTGAGAAGGAGGTGTTGTGGTTTTGTGTGTGCCATCTGTGGGTGTATTTCCCTATGCACAGAATTATTGTTTGTGGGAGAACAGGGGGAATTCTTTTTCCTTACAGTTATGTACTTTGGGTGGGTGTCTAAGAAAGAATTATCTCCCAAGTTATCTAAGAAATAAATGATGCTCTCCCTTCAAGATCTGTCTTAATTCAAATGCTGTGTCTGATAGGTTTCAGTTAGGAGTTCAGACTCACCACTGCACTTTGACTGCTCAAACCAGAAATCTCTGGTGACACTCCCTCTGCTTTCTCTGGCTGGCTCTTCCTTGAACTCTCTTGGATCTCTGTACATGAAGGCACGTGTACATATTTACTCCCCTCGCCTCAGCCTTCTTTCTCTGTATAAAGATCAACTGAACAGCTTAAATATTTTGATTTAATTTTCATTTCTGATAGCAGTGGAATTCCTTAGATTTATATTAAAGATGTCATGATATCATCTATCTGTAAGCTGTTCTATAGTCGGGTTTGGAATCTTTACCAGTGTCTTTCTTCAGAAAGTATCAATGACATTCATGTAGAGTTATTCTTCTGCAATCATACATCTTTGGTTACTGCAGGTATTTATGGTCTTGCGCATTGAGCTATAAAGACGAGGGTAAGAAAGACTTTCTTCTTTGAGGTGGAACCAAAATGGACAGATATCTGAGCAGTTATTTAATTCTACAGTTTTTTTCTCTTCACAATTGTCAATGTTCATCATAAGTGCTAAAATTCAGAATGAAAGGTAAATTGCAGAGCTAATTTTTGCTAAGTCATGTTTAAAAATGCTACTAACCCTTGATACTCCACTAAGTTGACTGAAACTTTAATTCGCTCTTTTCTGTCTCCCTGACAACTTTGAATAGAGGAGTCCTTGAGAAGCTCTTGAAACAGCCTTAGACCTGTACAGCTTCAGGAATAATGATAGGTTTTTAATCTCCTATTTCTGATTATGTTTCCTATCTTACTAAATTAACATTAGTTTTTAAAAAATCAGATTGCCCTTTTTATAACTTCTTGTCTTGCTTCATGTAATGCCATTCTGGACCAAACAGAGACTGAACCAAATTGTGGAAAGTGCTCAATAATTTTTTGATGTTTCCCTTTCTCACAGTGCCAGAGTAACCAAGTTGCTCCTTTGCCAAGGCTTGTTGAGCAAATGCCTATGATCGTAGTCTATCTGTTAATATAACTACAGTGCTGTTCTAAGGCCTCTAATTTTAATCTTATTCCTTTTTTTCAATTGTGCATCTTGTAATCTTTGGCTATTAGAAATTCTAAATTTCAGCAGTGAAAGTGCTAAACTATCTCTCCTAGAAGTGTTTCATTAATGTTTTGTAATTTAATGTTTCATTGTATGTAAAAGTCATGACACATTATAGTGTGAAAAGTACTGCATAAGTTTTACTGTATTGTTTACTTCTTACCTGTTAGGTAGCAGCAGCACTGTTGATTTTCCTGCAGTGAAAATTAGAGATATTTTTCTTGCAGGTATAATACTTAATGGTTTAGGTGAAAATTAATACAATTCATATCACAGAATCACAGTCATGCAGAATATCAGACTTTTTTAAACCATATTGTCAGTTTCTGGCAGTTAGAAAAACAGATTATTCAGAGTTCCACCCTTTTAACTATAAAGTAACACGTTTGGATTTATTTTCTGGAATCCCCATAGTACACGTGGTAGACTGCGGCAACCATGTTGTCTCTGAAAAGTCCTCATAACCTTCTGAAAATTTTAGATGTTTTAGAGACTTTAAGAAGATGACTCAAAGTGAAATTAATGGCCTAAATCCAGCACTATTGCATATGTGGCTTTCATATTGTCAGTGATGTGCTCCCTACATGTGCACCTGAAATAAGTAACTTAAAATGACTTAAGGTTTGAATTTCTTAAGTTGACAAAGCTTAGTTCTGCTTAGTGACATGATCACCCAGTGACAGCACCTTTGCCTTCATGCCACAGTACTGAATTTCCATCCTCCAAAGGCAGACCCTGATGTCCTTTTTTTTTCCAGGTACAATATTGCGGGATTTAAATTGCTGACAGAAACTTCCTGATGATCCTTGTGCTTCCAGTTTGTAAACTGGCAAAATATCCGCACTGTACAATTATAAAAAGCTTTTTTTGTGCATATCACTACTTTCATATATGAATAGGTTCCTAGTCTCCTCCAGCACCACCTGTAGTCAACAGAAAAAGGAGCTCCTGCAGAGCACTGCATTTGGTTCCTGTTCTAAGATATCTGGAAGAGGATCCCTCTCTCCAGTCACTCCAGTCTAGAAACCAAATGACTAAGCAAGGTGCCCAAACTTGAGCTGTATGAAAGTTTTGTTCATGTTTCATGACAGTTGGCTTCGAAACTGTTGTTTAGTCAACTTCCCTAGGGAAAAAATATTGACCCAAATCTTGTTTAAGATTTAACATGGAGATATCTTATGGATGTCTGGGCTGAATAGAAATCTTTTCCCCATGTGTTTTTGTAAGCAGGTACCTGAATTCAGTCACATCTACTTTTCAGCAGTTTGAGATTCTAGAAATTAGCACAAGGAATAATCCCATGTTATGGGGTAGGTTTTTAATGTTCCCTGCAATTAGAGTAGTTCTGTGTTACATCCAAGCAAAAACTATGCTTTGGCAGTGTGGTGAAACATTAGAGAATTCTCCTCAAATTAGTTACAGAAATTGAATGACAGGCCAAATTAAAAAGAGGCAGGAGAGGATGAAATATTTTATTTTTAAAATACTCCATAAAGACAAACATGCAGCAAGTGTTTAGCAATTATTAATGGGGACATGTTTTGAAAAACAAAAATTTTTTGTTTTGTTTATAATTTGGGTGAATTTTCCAGAGTTTTGTCAGTTTTCTACAGGCCACTGCGCATAGAGCTCCTTGGGAGGATCACCAAAAATCTTGGTGGAAGCCTGCAGAAGTAATGAACCAGACATGGAGGAATGTAACCAAAATGAGTGCAAGGCAACAAGCTCAAAGCTGGGCATTCCTTTTGAAAACCTTTCCACCTCAAAGGCATAATTTTGGGCAGTCCATACATGAATTGACAAAAATTATAGGGATCCATGGGTCTACGTGCATCTAGTCCTGGATACTTCAAAAGCTGCATTTAAGTGCAAACCAAACTTCTTTTGCATTTACAGCAGGTGGTATTAATTTATGTCATTTAGATTAATAGCAGTTGTTTTTTAACAATAGCTGTTGATAAACTAGCATTGTTATAGCAATATCCAAAAAACTGCACCCAAGCTCAGGGGAGGGGGGGCAGTGAGGACAACAGCCAGATGCTCCACCCTATTTTTTTAATATATAAAATATATAAATAAATAAATAAA
>NW_010156189.1:0-13130 GCF_000695765.1 Mesitornis unicolor
TTCTGTGATTCTGTGATTCTGTGATTTTGCAAATTAAAACAAGTGAGATCTGCCTGTGTTCCATGTTAGATTAAGATCTCCTTTTCCCCATCATGCAAACCTTTAACAATGGAAAATATGACTTAGTTATGCTTAGGAGCATAAGATTTAAGACCCTAGCTACTTTATTAGAGTCAGGGTAGATGCCAGAAAGCCAGAGTTTCAATTCAAATTGCATTAATTTGAGGCAATTAAACTGTGTTATTGATCAGTCAATTGCATCAAGCTTTTCAAGTTAAAAAAAAAACTTTACATTGGTTACATAACACATAAAATAAAATCTCAAAGAAGGATTATCATTACCATTCATTTCTTCAACAACAAAAAGTAGCATTTGATTAATTTTGATTAAGTAACTAAGCTTAGTTTAGTAGCACAATTGCTCTAACTGTTTTAACACTATATTCAGCTGGCTAGGAGTTTTTCCTGTCTGAAGGACAGGACAACTATAAATAAATTTCTGATTGGTGTCGTGGTTTAGGGCTGGGCCGGCCACTAAATCCTAGACTGATGCTCTCTATTAACCCCTCTGCCCTCCTCAGAAGGGAAGAGAAAAGACAATAAGGGAGAGAGATTTTACAGGTTGGAAAATAAAACAGATTTAATAAAACAATAATACTAATACTACAGGATAATAATGTAAATAGGAAAATAATGAAATATATACAGATATGTACAAATATATACACAAAACCAATATAAAATCCTCCCCCCACCCTCCCCCAATGACGATTTTGTCACCAGAGGCTCTGCAGAGCAGGGCACTGGAAAAGTCCCAGTCTGGATGCAGCAGCAGGTGGGAGGAGGATGCAGGAATACACGAATCAGGATCAGAGGCAGACGAACTAGCAGGGTTCTGCTCAAACTTTGGCCATTGCAGGATCGAGACGGATGAGTCTGAGATGGAAGAAGGGTCGAGACCCTCATGATCCCTCGGCTTTATACCGAGTATGATGTATGTGGGATGAAATACCTAGTTGGTCAGTTTAGGGTCTGCTTCCCCCCGATAGGTGCAGACATGACACCTATGGTCAGACAATTGGCCTTGAACATTATCAGTTCACACTGTCTGGGAAAAACATAATGTTAGTTTTCAGCCACTTAGAAGAGACTGAGCTGAAAAGTGAAATCACCAAATAGAAAATTAGTTCTATTTAGCTCAAACCAGGACAACTGGACAAATGCAAAATAATATTTTAGAAAGGACTACATTTCTGGCTTAAAATACAGCATCAGAGGAACATAATTGGCAATAGCCCAAGTGACTTGCTTTGACATTTCTTAAAGTAAAAAAAAAAATCAAATCATGTCAGTGTGACCTTTTTCTTTTAAGTTTCCAGAATTTCTATTAAAAGCAATCACAAAAAGGTCAGCATTAAAATGAACCATTGTAGAAATTCTTAAATTTAGGAATTTCAACTGAACCAAAACATTTTGTTGATTACAGTGCACAGAATTTACTGTTTTGTTTAATTTGTTGATTACTGTTCACATGAAACAGATTAAGTCTTATTTCAGTTTCATGCCTTAGCTCATGTGACTGATCAATAAAACACTACAAATGGAAAAAGACTCAGAGGGGAATGGGGGACATGCCCATGAAGCTCAGAGAATAATACAGGGTGTGACTGACCACAGCTTTTCCAAATAAACTGACTTTATTTCAACACAAAGGGGAACACCAGTTGGCCTCTGGTTTAGGTAAACAGCTATCCACAACTGAATGGATCAACTAGTAGTTCCTTAAGTTCATTAGAGGAGTGCGAATGTCTCCCTGAGTTAGCCAAGCTGTCATGGAGGGTTGCACTGAATACATGAGCCCAACATAGAGTACAGAAGACAAGTAGCAAAGAGTTTCCAAGAGAATAATGCGTTTGAGCTGGCCTAAATAAGAAGCAGGAGCAGGATATCTCCATGTGCCGAAAGACGAGCCAGTGGGGAAGACCAGCCTGACTGAACAAAGAGCTTTGGCTGGAAGTCAGGATAAAAACGCAGAGTTTATGACCTTTGGAAGAAGGGGAAAGCAACCCAGGAGGGTTACAAGAATGTCGTGAGGTTATGCAGGGAGAAAATTAGAAGTGCCAAAGCCAAACTAGAACTTTATCTGTCTGCTGCCATAAAACAATAAAAATGTTTCTATAAATACTAGCAACAAAAGGAGGGCTAAGGAGAATCTCCATCATTTATAGGATGCAGGGTGAAACATAGTGACAAAGGATGAGGAAAAGTCTGAGGTACTTAATGCCTTCTTTGCCACAGTCTTTAATAGTGAAACCAGTTGTTTTCAGGGTACCCAGCCCCCTGAGCTGGAAGACAGGAACAAGGAACAGAATAAACTCCCGTAATCCAAGGGGACCTAGTTAGTGAACTTCTACACTAATTAGAGACACACAAGTCTATGGAGCCGGATGGGACTCACCAAATGGTACTGAGGGAACTGGTGGAAGCCACTTTCCATCATTCCTCAACAGTCTTGGCTAACCAGGGAGGTCCCAGTTGACTGGAGCTTAGCAAATGTGATGCCCGTTTACAAGAAGGGCTGGAAGGAAGATCTGGGGAACTATAGGCCTGTCAGTCTGACCTCAGTGTCTGTGAAGGTTATGGAGCAGATTGAGTGCCATCACACATGTACAGGACAACCAGGTGATCAGGACCAGTCAGCATGGGTTTATGAAAGACAGGTCCTGATACCCTTCTATGACAAGGTGACCAGCTCAGTGGATGAGAGAAAGGCTGTGGATGTTTGTCTAGACTTTAGTAGAGCCTTTGACACCATTTCCCAAAGTATTCTCCTGGAGAAACTGGCTGCTCATGATTTGGATGGGTGCACTTTTTGCTGGGCAAAAACCTGGCTTGATGGCCAGAGTGGTGAATGTAGTTAAATTCAGTTGGCGGCTGGTCACAGGTGGTGTTCTCTGGGACTCAATATTGAGGCCAGTTCTGTTTAATATCTTCCTCAATGATCTGGACAAGAGATATCAAATGCATCCTCAGTAAGTTTGCAGATGACACCAAGATGGGTGGGAGTGTTGATCTGCTAGAGGTTAGGAAGGGTCTACAGAGGGATCTGGACAATAAGCTGAAACCAATTGTATGATGTTCAACAAAGGTTAGTGTGAGCTTCTGCACTTGGATCACAACAACTCTATGCAACATTATAGGCTTGGGGAGGAGTGGCTGGAAAGCTGTCTGTCAGAAAAGACCCTGGGGGTGTTGGTCAACTGTCAGCTGAAAATGAGCTGGCAGTGTACCCTGGTGGCCAAGAAGGCCCACAGCATCCTGACTTGTATCAAGAATAGTATAGCCTGCAGGACTAGAGAAGTTATCATCCCTTTGTACTCAGCACTGATGAGGGCACACATTAAATACTGTGTTCAGTTTTGGGCATCTCACTACAAGAAAAACATTGAGGTGCAGGAGCATGTACAGGGAAACAAAGTCAGTGAGGTGTCTGGAGAATAAGTTTCAGGAGTAGCATAGGGAAATGGGGTTGTTTAGCCTAGAGAAAGAAGACCTTATTGCTCTCTACAACTACCTGAAAAGAGGTTGTAGTGAGCTGAGTGTCAGTCTTTTCTCCCAAGATAGAAGAGGAAATGGCCTCAAGTTGTGGCAGGGCAGGTGTAGATCGGATACTGGGAAAAATTTCTTCACTAAAAAGGTTGCCAACCATTGGAATAGGCTACCCAGGGAAGTGGTACTGTCAGCATCCATGGAGGTATTTAAAAGATATGTTCTTGTGGGACTTAGGGAAATAGTTTAGTGGTGGAGTTGGCAGTGTTATGTTAAAGGTTAGACCCGATGATAAAGGCCTTTTTCAACCTAAACAGTTATATGATTCTATGATTCAATCCATGTATTCTTTGCTGGCAATTGTGGATGCCCAGTATCATGATGGTGAGCATATTACAGAGGTTGACAATGGGGATCACATTATATATTACAATTGCTACATTTTGTCAATCATAACTTATATTTGCCATTTTATATTGTGTTTTCAGTATATTTTATATTGCTCTGCTAAATTAGAAATCCTGTACATCAAATATCTTCAAATGAGTATATTTGATATTAAAGATTATGCTTTCCACGCATGGAGAATCTACTTGCTTAGGCAGTATTGAGCTCTGAGAACTCAGCACAGGAATATTTTTTTCCCCAGAAGCTACAAGTTCTCAGTCCTCCAGCCCATCTATGGGACAAAGGTTAGTATATTTGTAGCTTGAGTGATATGCATTTTGAACCACAGGTCTGCCTTTTAGAGAAAGTGCTTTCTTTGCTTTTTAAAACAAAGTCCATGGAGAAGTATAAAATGCCTACAGTTAGGTTTTTCATCTTTCAAACAAGAATGGATCAATCCCATAAATTAAATTTAGCTCTGGCATGTCACAGATTACAACAAAAAAGTATTGAAAAGAAGTCACTTCCCTTCCATCTACATACAGCAGGTCTTTCCTCCAGTCTTCTTGGTAGTACAAAAGTTTTCTAGGACTCCCTGTCTTGCAGCTGACATGACACAGTGAACACTTTGGCTTTTTTGCTAAGGTCTCACTGTCCCACTATCTCCACAACGCGGTAGTCTTTTTCTTACTACTGCTCCTCTCTGAAGTTCACCAGAAGTCAACCCCACCCGAGTGTGTTCAGTGGCTCCAAGGGACAGACTCTCCCCAGAGTGTTTCATTCCACCCCAGAAGGACACCTTTGGACAAATCAAGAGGAAGCTTTTATTCCCATTGTTCAGCCTCTACCTTTTAATAAAACATGGCACACAATACACAGGTAAACTGTGCACAAATACATGCAGTTATACCATGCATCTTCTATCTTCTTTTTGCAAGAAAACATCTTGTAGAGCTATGTAGTGATGCAACAGATGCAAAGTGCCCATAATATTTACCTCAAAAAAGATAACCTGGTTGCTTACTCCATATAACACACAAAATAAAGACTTCTGCACAAAATATGCCATGATCCCTATGCAGTGATTCTCTTCCTTCTTTTACCTATTTTGTCTGCACAGTGCTAAGTTTTTATCTTCTCTGAACCATGTTAAGTTTCATACTCCTGAAATGCAGAAGCAGCTTGAAGTTCTTTCTCTTCCATCATCTCCCTCTGACTGTCTCTCCAGTTGCAGACTGAAGCAGGGAAGAGTCTCTACTGTGACATCTCCAGCATTCAATCCTAGTGAGAACAAAGACAGATTTAACTCACACTGGTAGGACTGATTTTCTCTACAAAATACTCTAGCACATATTTTTTCCCACCTGGGTGCCCTTCATTAAAATTGCTCATCTTTTTCCTTCTTGCCTCCCAGCACTCTTACCTAAGTAAATCATATCTTCCATGGTATCCAGCAAATTGAGTCCTGCTGAGCACTGCTTCTGCCAGCTATATAATTTAGATGGACTGCTGACACACAAGCAGCTTTCTGGTGTGGGGAGTCTTTCTAGAGGTAAAATACTTTTATTTGCTCCCTAGTCTCCTTTAGGTCTGTCATTTGAGGATACATGAGGATTTTCTCAGTTTCTGCACTCCTCAAACACTGCATTTGATTCTCTAATTTGTAAATCTTCAGGATGTCTGACTGATTTCCTGCAGTCAGGCTTATTTGTTTTTCCTTCATTTAGGCAATGTTCCTCAAATTCCTGGTTTGAAAATATGGGATATAGAATTTTTTCCTCCGTTCCTCCCCAATGTTTAGAACATAGCTTTACTTTATATGCAAAACAAACAAAATAAAAACCCACAAACCTCCAGCTTTTCAGTTTAGAAGATATTTGCATGGTTTGTGGAATTTTCAATTTAAGAAAGGCTGGAACTCATGCATTTCCAGACTCAGGCCATGCTGTGGTTCTATGATGCAATGATGTCATGGTACACTTATGAAGAAACAAGAAAGTGAGAATGGCCTTCAGGCAACAGACAAAATAACAAGGGCTGCCAGAATAAACGTGAACAGAGTATACTGATTTGAAATTCATGTTTTGTGAGAAAATTGACAAGTGCTTTTTATAAATTTAATATCAGTATTATATACGTTTTTCAACCCATTGAACAGTTTCCTCCCAGAAGTGCATCTCCTGCTTAGTTCTTGAGCAATAAACACCTGTATATGACTGTTCTCTCTGTGTTACTGGTTCTGTTTTTGTAGCCTGATATTAATTCTGGTTTTTATCTCTTCCAAAAATTGACAAGTGATGAGGAAAAACTTTGCCATATTTTTGGGTCTTCTCCTTGTCTATTTCCTCTCCTGAGGGAGAGAAACCCTCACTGCATAATGTAACATGATCTCAGTTGTGCAATTTTAGCCTTATCTGTCCTGTTTCAATTTGCCTCAGCATATTTATAAAACAAAATGACAGAAGTGAGTAGTAGCAGTGATACAGGTGGTTTTAAAAAGAGTTTTGGCCCTGCAGCTGACACACATGATAAACAGACAGTTGGACACAATCACTATCTAGATGCTAATTCCATTTATATTGAACATTTCAGCAGAAAGTGATTACAGCACTCATTCTCTCTCTTTAATATAATACTAACACAGTAGGCTCCCTCTGAGGAAGGAGGGACCTTGTTTGTAGGCCTAGGGGGAAGTATCCCAGAAGATATATCTGCAGCTTCTCTCATAGACAAAATTGACTAGTTAACAGACATCTGTTATTAGTTTGTTCAGCAAACAAGTACCATCCTCCAACAGAGGCAGTAGTGGAGAAGAATGATTTTTTCAGAATTTCCAGTCTTATCTTCCAACATATGGCAGCTTGAAAGCCTTGAAACTTTTCTGCATAATTAGAAAAAAAAAAAAAGTGTTTTTTGTCCTATTCCTTTAGAGGGGTACAATAGGTCACACAATCTAACAGGTAATACTAGTGAAACTGAAACTTGCAAATTTATTTTCCTGACTGAATGATGAGAGGTATAGATTAAAACAAGAACCTCATGCTTTGTGTGTGAAATTTGCTGTGCTGAAAGTGAAATCAGAAATGAAAAGTGATAATTTAAGTGAGATTTTGCAAGAATAAAATCCATAGCTAAAAAGCAAAACTTGGTGAAAGTTTTCAGCTTGTATAAATATAGCTTTTAATAGGAAAATGTATTTCCCTGCAGTCCAGATCAATGGAAGTGCCATTTAGAAATCTGCATCTTTTACAGAAAGAAAATATCAGCTATACCTAAACTGCACCCAGATTCCCATTGAACAAATATCTGACATACAAGCATGAAGTTTAGACATGGCCATAAGGAAAAAAAACATATCATTGTCTCAAAGAAAGACACGGTGAAGTAAAAACAGGTGAAAATATGTATCATACACTGATTATTTAGGATGTTATATAAAAGTCAAAATTTAGAAGATTTTCTGAAAACTCTCATCACTGAAATGTCTATCTCTGGATTCAAAATGAAGACAGTTATGAATCAAAACCTTGCCAAGGCAAACACAGTAACTACTTTTAAAGGCCATTTGAAAGGTACTATCTGATAAGCTGAAAGTCATAGAATTGTTATGGTTGGAAAAGATTTTTAAGACCATCTGGTCCAACCATTATCTAACACTACCATGCTCACTTCTAAACCATGTCCGTGAACACCGTATCTAGATGGCTTTTAAATACATCCAAGGAGAGTGATTCAGCCACTTCCCTGGGGAGCTTGTTCCAGTCTTTGATAACCCTTTCAGCGTAAAGTTTTTACTGATGTCTAACCTAAACCTCCCATGGCATAACTTGATGCCATTTCCTCTTGTCCTATTGGTTGTAACTTTTGAGAAGAAAGCCACACTCACCTCTCTACAGCCTCCTTTCAGGTAGTTGCAGAGAGCAATAAGGTTTCTCCTCAACCTCCTTTTCTTCAGACTAGACATCCCCAAGATCCTCAGCTGGTCCTCATAAGTTTCATTCTGAAGACACTTCACCAGCTTTGTTGCCTGTTATAACCAGGCATAAGCCAGCCTGCCTGGCAAAGAAGAAACATTCAGAAATAGACCACTGGGTAGCCTGTAGTGTGAGGAGTCTGCTGCTGTCAACAAGATATTCTGAGAAGCAGTGAGGTCATGGCATGAAAAGCTGCTCTCACGTAGTGAGGCCAGAAGCCATGCAATTACTTCTGACAGTTACTTCTTAGTAATTGTCACAGACATGGTTAGGAAAAAAAGTTTCTTAATAAGAAAAGGGTCTTCCAAAAAGTTCAACAGGTAGATGTGCTGTTCCCCAGATCATTTGAAATACCTCTTAATTTATGATATTGTAAAAATACTTCAAAACCTATTTGATCTGTAGGGATTTTCAAAAAGTTAAGACATGTTACTGAGGTAAAAACCTTTTTTCAGAGCTTTCATTGTTTGCAGCTGAGAAATTGTTACCACCTTCTGGTTACTGGTAGCTACTGGTGTTAATTCACACAAGTGTCAATAAGTGATTACTTCAGTGATGCTTGAGCAGACCTTTATTATGAATACTCTTAAATATCTGAAAGAAATACTGAAACAGTATGAAAATGGCAAGAGTCAGAAACGATGGTAGAAAATATACCATTTCAGCCTAAGCATAAGTCAAGTAAAGGAATCCATTAGTAAATGGGGAAGTTTGAGTGTTCAAAAGGAAACTGCTGCAAGTTACAACATAACAGCTTGTTCCTCTGGATTCCCAGTGCATAGATCAGTCTACTACATTCAGGTACCAGATCAACCATAAATGGGTGAACAAGAAACTTCAAGGAGAGTGGAAGAAAGGAAGATAAAATGAGATTCTGGTAAGAGAGCATTATACTAGCCCCTTAAGTAGAAGTAATGAAGAACAATTGCATCAAATACACAGGCAGTTGACCTCACTTGAAGGAGAATGTTGAGCTTTTTCTACTAAGATTGAGGGGAAACTGAGGTAATATGTAAGAAAGCAATACTATGCTAAGGAAACTAGTCTGCACTCACTTTTTTTTTGACAGTATACAATCACAAAAAGGAAATTCAGAGATGGGGACAGATATCAGGAACATTTAGTATAGCAGCAGCAGACTGGAGAAATGCTATAAAAAGGAGCGACAACAGCACAACCAGTCTGTGTGTTTGGAGTATTTACAGAATCAAATGGAGCAGTAAAAGCATTTCTGAAACAAGCAGGAAAAGCAGCTTGAAGTACAGTAGCAACATAGAGAACAGTAGAGACAGAAAGGTCAATATGTCAAAAGTCCCTTTGTCATTCAACTTGTATATCTTGCTGGTGGAAATACAAAACAAGACCTTTCAGAAGGGGAAACGCATCAGCAGGATAGCTAACATGCAGTGAAGAGGAAGAGGCCAGTCAGCTGAGACACTTATGAAGGCTGAGGTACTATAAGCTTTGTAAGAGACTGTCAAATAGTAAAGGAAGAATAATATCTTTAAGAAGGTCGTCAGCATGGAGCCTAAGGGGGGGATTGATCAAATTCTGCAGATACTAGCACAAATTGAATATGATCAAACTCCACTTTAGGTAACCCAACATTCAGTGTGAGCAGGTAGAGCCTCTTCTCCATATTCTTTTTATTAGATCTTGGCTAGCTTCAAACTTAGGTGTACAGTATTCAGACTTGAAAGCATTATAAGTGTTGAACTCCTTTCTAGCTCAGGTTCAGAAAGCTGTCTGGCTTGTGAAGAATTGAGATGTGGAACTACAGCTAAGAAATCTAAGAATACAAATCTGCAAGAAACTTCTCTAGCCTATGAAGCACTTCTGTTCTGATGTGCACTTGCTTAACCTTTCCCTAGTCACCTACAGCACTTTCGTCATTTTTCACATTTCCATTTAACTGAGTGGTACACACCTTAATTAAGCTGCCTTGTTATTAGCACAGAATAAGTCATTGCAGAGGAGACCTCACTGACTCGTTACAAAATGAAGAAACATCTAACAACTTACATATATTGAGAATAGCGTAAACTTTTGACAGTTTACTTAGCTGGATTCCAGTGAAAAATAAATTCACAGGATATGTAAATAACATTGTTTATTCCAGCCAATTTTTAATGGGTAGGTCTCGTGACAGTGAATTGTGCCCATGTGCTATCAGAAAGCTGAAAACAGGGAATGCCAAAACGAAAATGCAAACCTGGATCTGTATTTGAAGGATAGAGGCAGAACTTTCTGTTAATATCTAAGCTTTGTTTTCTCCTTTATTTCCTTTAAACCAAAACTGACTGTTGCTTTTCAATAGCATGTTGATGTGGAGATGCCCTTATCTTCGCAAGAATGTTCACTATTCCCAAGCATAGGACAACAATCATCTTCTGAGCA
The DNA here is from genome assembly GCF_000695765.1 of Mesitornis unicolor. Classification (NCBI taxonomy): domain Eukaryota; kingdom Metazoa; phylum Chordata; class Aves; order Mesitornithiformes; family Mesitornithidae; genus Mesitornis; species Mesitornis unicolor. Next base: position 10,308 of record NW_010156189.1, read on the forward strand.
GCAAAAGATGTTCCTAATTCTGAAAAACAGATATTATAACACTAATAACTAACAATGATTTAACAGAAAAAATAATAAATTACCCTGGTTTTTAACTTCAAATGTAGCAATTAACCTATCCTAAAAAGTATTTTGTCTTAGTCTAAATTTGAAAGGAAAGTTCTTCATGATAGAAACTGTCAAGGTGTTCCACTGAAAATAAGACAAAATGACAGCTCAGTGATTTATAGAGTACTTAGCTTATCACTTGATTAACAGATTACACTGTGATTCTATGGGGAAACAACGGCCCAGGATTCTTGAGAAATCAACATAATAAATGTAATATTCTTGCCTTTTTTAGGGTCTAAGAGTTGTAGAAGGACATTTTAAATCAAACTCTTCAAATTATGATTTGACAGGGGCTGAAAAATAGTGTTTAGCATCGTATTTTATTATTTTCTCTAGTAATAATGGTAGGTTTTTTACAATGCTGTCAGCCTGAAACCAAGAAGTTGTGTTCTGAAGTTTAGTTTAACTACCTGAAAGACTAAAGGACCCCAATTAGTCCTTAATTATGTGTTACCAGTTCTAACCTGTATGTTCGTGTACATGTCCAAATCAGCAAATATATTACTTCAGAGAGTAAAATAACTTGTTCATACATGCCCATTTCACATTCACAGGCACTATAATGCTACAGTATGACAATAAGATCTCAGACTCCTTGTCAGGGCACTGAATGGCACTGGGCCATATTTGTCATGACCAATCTTTTTTGGGACCTTCACCTTCACACATAATGCTGTCACCCAATGCTATGGGGACAGGCAGATTGCTTAGGGATCCTCGGTAGAACAATAACCCAATAAAGCAGTTATTATAACCAAAGCTTTATTTAAACCTAGGCCCTCTGCAGATTGGGTCATTTTACAAAACTAACATCAGAAACCCTCTGCAGATCAGGTAATTTTAATGAACACTCAAACTTCCCTACAGATCATGTGCTTTTTACATATGAACCATAACTTGAGCTCAAAGTTATAAAAAAAAAACATAGTCCTCAGAAGAAGCAGCCAACAAGGGCATCTCTGACCACTGAGAGATCATGTTCCAGCCATCCCACAGCTCCAACCCACATCTGACCAGGACTTGCTGCTGTACATTTTATAGGCAAGACACCATGTCGTCTTATGCTTCCCTGTTCTGCAACGTGTGTCATTCTGACTGGCCCAGAAGCCCAAATGCCCTTTAAGGGATAAGTGTGTAAGTGGTCAATTTCTGTCCACTCCACAAGATGGTGTACCAGTGGGGAGCAGGGGAGCTGGTCACGACTGCCAATTGCTCCTGAAGCTTTTTTTTAGCTCAGACATAAGCTCACAGCCATTGCCAGAGTTCACTCTTAGGAGAAGTAGGAGCCTCTCCATGAGGGAGGTCAAGCCAGGAGCTAAGGGTGATCGCAGTAGGCACAGTCCTGCAATACCCAAAGAGGGTCAGGCTGGTGATGAGATCCATCAGCCATCATACGGCAGGGTGAAATCGTCCATCAGGTTTGAGGTTAATCTTTGAAGATGAATGAGGAAATAAGGATCAGAAGAGGACAGGGCTGAGAAAGATATACCGTGCAGGGACAAGGTCCATCTGGGAAGCAAAGCTGGAGATCAGGCTACCTATAATATAGGTCAGAGCTGCCTCCAGAACACAGGGCCAGAAGGAGCTATACAACACAGCGTAAGCTGAAACTGCAGGCCCAGGCCTGACCTTAAATAGAGTGGTCAGAGGGTGTATCAGTGGAGGCCCTGGGTGAAGCTGGCAGGTCTGGGTCTTAAGACCTCAGGTAAATTCAGTACCTTGATCGTACTGACAGAAAAAAAATCAGCTGAAGCTGGATCCCACTGGAGAGGAACCCTGGACAAAAATTCCCTGGGCAATTATACCCTTATACCAAAGTATACCTTTCAGGCAGGCCGTTAACTGCTCTTGTCACATTTCAGCTTCTGCTGACAGTTGTAGCCTCCTGTATCTTCTGGTTTGTGCTCCTTGTACACCTGCTTGTTAGGCATAACATGGGAAATAGAAGTAATAGATGTGGGATAAGCACTACTCAGCAACAACTAAAACACTGGTGTGTTACCAACAGCATTCTCATACTAAATCCAAAACACAGCACTGTACCAGCTACTAAGAAGAAAATTAACTGTATCCCAGCTGAAAGTATATTTAGGTGAAAGTCCACAGCTTGCAGCCTAAGGCTTCAGCAAATCTAGCTAGTCATGCTGAGTAAGTAATGAACAAACAGTATAACAAATTGCTCAGCATTATACTGTGACCCCTACGTCCTAATCCTAAATGATTGACTCTGAGTGATTCTTCCAATTTAAAATATATTTATTTAAGCTAAACAGCTAAACGGTTTCTTAACAAAATGAGTTTACTAAAGATTTTCCACTACTTTTCTTTCTTTTTTTTTTCTTAAGGGAACAGCAACATATCAGGAAAAAAAAACCTATTTAAATGAAAACTATTATCCTGATGTGCTCACACTTCGTAATACAACTTTTATAATCCACCCTTTTTTGCTTTTACTTCTTTTAGACTTTGTGCTTTTAAACATGTAGTATTAGCACTAACTGTTTTGATTTGTGCATTGTACAACGCACTTATGTCGTGGTTTAGGCCCAGTGCATAACTGAGCACCACAATGCCCCAAAAATGGGCTAGTCAAAATAAGGACTGGGAGGGCTTCTCACCACTTAAATAGGTCACAGGCAAAAGACAGACTCATCATAAGAAATAAAAAAAACCAAAACCAATTTAATTTATTACCAACATCAGAGTAGAACA
>NW_010156190.1:0-727 GCF_000695765.1 Mesitornis unicolor
AGCTGGAAAGCATTTGATTTCTGCTTGGGAAAGCCGATGACACAGTCCCTACTTGAGAAGGTTGTTGAGAGTTTAGGTTCATTTAGAGGATGAGGTGTCCAAACTTCTGCATAAACTGCTTTGTTTCTGTGGAGCAGAAAGGTCCAAAGTACATGTGCAGCTGTGATGATCATCACTGTAAACATGATGTTCTGTTTAATTGGAAATGGAGAGGCTGAGCAGGTAGCACTTGTTGGGAGGAAGCAGGAGATGCCCTCAGAGCCTGGCACCAGGAGCCGGAAGGCTGCTGTGCCTTGCCTTGCCGTTGTCGCTAACTGTGATTACCCACCACTTTTGGGGTCCAGTGCTCCTGCACTTGGCCAGTGGCACCGTCAGAGTGTGTGATTCGATCCTGCACCTCTAGGCTCTGAAATTCAGCTTGCAGAGAGCAGCTTGCTTTAACATACGATAAATACAAAGAGGGGCTCTTTGCCAGGTGGTATAATGCTTCCTGGCACTTGCTGCTTCGTTTGCACTGGTGCCCACTTGCAGTGACTATGTTTTACAGCTTGCAAAGGAATTGCTTGGTTTTCACAATATGGTATTTCATAAAAAGAAAGCATATCTTGCAAGAAGTTGATCTGCTAATACAAAAACAAGTAGTTTAGATGCTAGATAGACCAAACCACTTTTTTTTTCTTCTTTCGCTCTATTACGGCAGATGTTTAGGTCACAGGCAGTCACCTGA
>NW_010156191.1:0-620 GCF_000695765.1 Mesitornis unicolor
AGGCACAGGGTTGTGAGTTGTGTTGTGTGGTCACGTGGTGTTGCGCCTCAGGTTGTGTCACACAGTGTTGTGTGTTGTGTGGCGTGGTCACGTGGCGGTGTGTGTTGTGCGGCCCATGGGGTTGCGGGTTGTGCTGTGTCACACGGGGTCTTGGGCTGTGTCATTTGTCAGGCACAGGGTTGTGAGTTGTGTTGTGTGGTCACGTGGTGTTGCGCCTCAGGTTGTGTCACACAGTGTTGTGTGTTGTGTGGCGTGGTCACGTGGCGGTGTGTGTTGTGCGGCCCATGGGGTTGCGGGTTGTGCTGTGTCACACGGGGTCTTGGGCTGTGTCATTTGTCAGGCACAGGGTTGTGAGTTGTGTTGTGTGGTGCGGTCACGTGGTGTTGCACCTCGGGTTGTGTCACATGGTGTTGTGTGTTGTGTGGTGTGGTCATGTGGTGGTGTGTGTTGTGTGGCCTGTGGGGTTGTGGGTGTTGTTGTGTCACACAGGGTTGTGGGTTGTGTTGTGTGTCAGGCTGTGCCACACGGTGTTGTGGGTTGGGTTGTGTGGCGTGGTCACGTGGTGTTGTGTGTTGTGCAGCCCATGGGGTTGTGGGTTGTGGGGTGTGTTGGGTGGCACG
>NW_010156191.1:931-1751 GCF_000695765.1 Mesitornis unicolor
CAGTGTGTCAGGCACAGGGTTGTGGGTTGTGTTGTGTGGCACGTTGTGTTGCACATGAGGTTGCGTCACACGGTGTTGTGTGTTGTGTGGCGAGGTCCCGTGGTGTTGTGTGTTGTGCAGCCCATGGGGTTGCGGGTTGTGCTGTGTCACACGGGGTTGTGGGTTGTGTCGTGTGTCAGGCACAGGGTTGTGGGTTGTGTTGTGTGGCACGTTGTGTTGCACATGAGGTTGCGTCACACGGTGTTGTGTGTTGTGTGGCGAGGTCCCGTGGTGTTGTGTGTTGTGCAGCCCATGGGGTTGCGGGTTGTGCTGTGTCACACGGGGTTGTGGGTTGTGTCGTGTGTCAGGTTGTGCTGCTCGGTGTTGTGGGTTGTGTGGTGTCACATGTTGGGCTGTGCCACACGGGGTTGTGAGCTGTGTCATGTGTTAGGCACAGGGTTGTGAGTTGTGTTGTGTGGCACGTTGTGTTGCATGTCAGGTTGTGTCACACAGTGTTGTGTGGTGTGGTCACGTGGTGTTGCGTGTTGTGCAGCCCATAGGGTTGCAGGTTGTGCTGTGTCACACGGGGTTGTGGGTTGTGTCATTTGTCAGGCACAGGGTTGTGAGTTGTGTTGTGTGGCACGTTGTGTTGCATGTCAGGTTGTGTCACACAGTGTTGTGTGGTGTGGTCACGTGGTGTTGCGTGTTGTGCAGCCCATAGGGTTGCAGGTTGTGCTGTGTCACACGGGGTTGTGGGTTGTGTCATTTGTCAGGCACAGGGTTGTGAGTTGTGTTGTGTGGCACGTTGTGTTGCACGTCAGGTCATGTCACACAGTGTTGT
>NW_010156191.1:1864-2156 GCF_000695765.1 Mesitornis unicolor
GGTGTGTCAGGCACAGGGTTGTGAGTTGTGTTGTGTGTCAGGTTGTGTTGCACCTCAGGCTGTGCCACACAGGGTTGTGAGTTGTGTTGTGTGGTGCGCGGTGCCGGCCCGCGGCGACGGGGACGATCAGGGACGATCCCACCAGTGACGGTGACAAAATCCCAACAGGGCTGGGCTGGGCTGGCGTGGGCTGGGGGGACACGGTTTGAGACAACACCACACGGTGGGGACCCCACTGGTGACCCTGACTGACAAGGGGCGAAATCGCCCCTCCCTGCCCCCAAATCCCCCC
>NW_010156192.1:0-9884 GCF_000695765.1 Mesitornis unicolor
ACAGACACCACCTGTCCTTCCCTTTCAGGCATAACACATATTGAATCATTAAATTTAGGTGAACATACTAATTGTATCTGTATCCCTTTCAGTTATAGTGTCAAAAAGGTTTGTTTCTTCTGCCCATAGATTGAGCTGCACTTTGCTGCCTTTCGTTTGTATCCCTCTACTCATCCACAGATTGTAGGTTCAGTGGGGTAGGACCATTTTGTAACATCTAGAGAATGTGAAACAGTGGATCCTTTTTTCTTATTGGGTTTTGGGGTATAATTACAATATAAAAAAAATTTCAACACTTTAAACTTCAAAACTGTATATCTCCAAGTACATACTTCATCCTATGTACATAAGAAGTTCTACTCATTCTGTAGTGGAGTATTTAAAAATCTGCACATTCAATATTGATACTTAATAATTATGCTGTGTTCGTGTATAACACTAGGATAGAAAGAGATGCATACCAAATGTCTTTATTAACAGACATTCTACATGTATGGCTCCCCTCGTCCCCAATAAATTGTTGTGTCTTGAAAGTGGCCTCATTTTATCTTGTCATAATGAAGTTATGGATAGAAATGTTACTTTTCCATATACAGATGAGTTTTGTGCTTTTCTTTTGCAGTGGTTGGTTCTGCACGCACGCGGCCTACTCAGCTTCTTGAACAGTTTTCCTCCTCACAACAGAACGGTAGCGTTTCAGATATATCTCCAGTTCAAGCTTCAAAAAAGGAATTTGGACCGCCTTGTATGTAAACCATGTATCAAGGATTCATTCATTCTGGGCATTACATGTACATTCTCTTGGATTATGTTGTTGTCCATAAATGACAAATGATCTATATATGCAGTTGCCTGTAGGTTTCCTCAAGAAGCTTTTTCAGAGTGCTATGGCTAAACAAATGTTTACTTTTTCATAGTTCTTCTAGTATTTGGAATTTGTTTTTCCTTTATCTTTTTTTTTAACCATGACAGTGGTTTTTTTTTTATTTGCCTGAACTTTCTTTTAATTCAAACCAAGAGATCACATATATCCAAATATCAACACATGTCCAAATGTTTTTTGAGTGTCATTGTTCTTATATTTTTGGTTGTGTAGTTATTGTCCCATTACCATGATTTTTCTAATTAATTTATTCTATAAATTTTAGAAATTAAATTACTGTAATTATTCTGTATTAATACTGATTTGCTTGAAAATATAGTTGATATAAATAAATGCATTCTAATTATTCATAAATTAGTTGGATTGAAATGTTATAGTGTAAATACCAAATTAATGCAACACAAAATATTTTAAAATTATATAATTTTCTTTAAGCACGTAGAAAATCTAATTGTGTAAAAGAGGTTGAAAAATTGCAAGAGAAACGTGAAAAAAGAAGGTTACAGCAGCAGGAACTTAGAGAAAAAAGAGCTCAGGTTAGTATTTTAAGTTCAGATGGAAAATGTATATGAGGAAGAGCAGATGTTTGCAAAATTATTGTGCTTTTTCAGTCTTCAATAATTTTTATGAACTAATAATCTTGAAATTAAATGTTTTCATTTTGTATACAATTTTGATAAATATTTTGGTGCATGGCTGCATTGCTCTAATAACTGTTTCTTTAGGCAGTTTTTCCCTCTTTTTCTTCCTACAGAGATAATTGCTTACAATTGCTTATCTTTCTGTGTGTTATTTAAAAATCAAGTACTGATGATAGCTATTTCTAAGGGAAAATATATTGATGAAAATAATCAAATCTTTGGCTATTAGATAGGGCTGTTATTCTACAGGAGGTATTCCAACATTACGATAAATTGTTCTTTATGATTTTTGATGTTTCATGGGAGATGTATTTGAGGCTCAAGTTTGAACGATATTTCTTTTCCTTTACACCTGTCTATGCATTTATAAATTAACTTTGCATCATGTAAACACCTTGTCAGCAAGTTGTTAGAAGCTTGTGTGGAAAAAAAAGAAGTTGTTACTCCTTTGAGCAAATCTCTTAATGTTAAATGGCTCACAATAGTGTAAAATCTTTAGCAAAACTAGTAGTATAATCTTCTTGGCAGGCCTGTATGTATGTGTTAGTCTCTCTAAAGAGATAATACCAATCTTCTACTGATATGAGAAGTACCACCCCCAAGTAAATAATTCAGGCAATTTACTTAATGGTTTAATGATAATGTTTTCAAGTTAACCTAAAATCACTTACGTTGAATTCACGTTCTCTGATTTCCATCCACTTAAACAAATGCAAAACATTAATATGGCTTTATGTGTGAGGAGCAAATAATTTTTGTTTTATATATTAAAATTCTTTGACGTGGTACTTGTCCTGGTTTAGTGGGACAGAATTTTAGAGTCAGTTTTCTCTTGAGGAAAACTGCAATTTTGTAAGAACTACAACTCTATTTTCATGGGAACAAAGGTGATAAAACTTTTTTAAAGATCTCAGCTAATACTGGTATGCAGGTTGCCATAGTGCTCAAGGTCTTCAAGGTTTTGAGATAAAGTTGCAGAGGCTGAGGGGAATGGAAACCTAGGGGAGTCCCCACGCTGATGAATTAATACTATTCATACCATCAACATCACACCATATGTTGGGGAGTTTGCTGAGGACAGTGCTTCTCTTCCTCCTCCTCTGCCTCTTCCTCTCCCTCCTGCTCCCTCTTCTGTGACAGACATCTCAAGAAGGACTTGTTTACCGTCCTAACCCTGAGGCCTACTCCCCTACAGTATTGGTTGAGTATAACTGTGTATATTATATTATAATGGTTATTAATATTAGTTGTTGTTTTTATTGTCATTATTATTATCATTATCATCATCATCATCTCAGGACCTGTGGATGGATCTTGTCAGGTCCCATGGACTCATTGAGCACCTCAGTCTTCTCCGTATCCCTCATGACCAGTTCTCCAGTTTCCTTCCGGAGAGGGCTCACATCTTCCCTAACCTTCCTTTTATCACTGATGTACCTGTAAAAATTCTTCTTCTTCCCCTTTATGTCCCTGGTCAGATTTAATTCCATCTGCACTTTAGCTTTCCGAAGCTCTACACCTGTGTCACAGGTGTAGAGACATGAGCTGGCTGCATTTCAGCTTCTTAACCCTAACGCAGTGCTTTCTGAAAGCGTATATGCTATTTCCACAGCCAGGTGTAATCCAGAATGAGTTTTAGCTCATTTGTGGCAAGTCATGCAAACCTTAATAAGGTCTGAGCACTGGAGATGTCTACGTATGGCATCAGCAGCATATCCTGAAATGGGGTTAAAAACTGCCAGTTTCAGGGAGAAGTGAGAAGCGACAGGATGGACACTTGAGTGAGAACCAGCTCAGCTCACAGTAGACTCAGTAGCTCAGGCTTCGCGAGGTTTAGAGGGGCTCTGTGCATAGCCCCTTACATTTCCGTTTGCTCTGATACTGATGGTTCCAGGTTTAGGGATAGGAGGTCATGTGAGCCTGGATTTAGCCTATTGTATATCACCATTGGGATGCTTCTACTTTTTTGGAGGTCTAGGAGTGTTAGAAGAGTTTCCAATGCATTCAAGTAACTGTAAGACTTAAGACCGGCAAGTAGGATCAACCTTCTTTAACCGACTTGGATCCAGCAGGGTTGTGTTTAGAGCAGCTAGTGCACCTGTACTGTCCTCTGCAGTTTGTTTTGTACCTGTATAATAGAGTATATCCATTTGTCTGTTGGACCATCTTATCTCAGATTAAGAAGCATTGACTGTATATGCTATCTGTTGTGCAATTGCTCAGCTGTGTTTCTTTAATGTGAAGATTCTGACAAAAAGCAGGAGTAATTTCTTTCCTGAGCAGACTTTTAATGAGTCCTCAATTAAAATTTATTTTCTATTACATGCCAACTAAAAATATGAACTATTGGGTTGGCCAAAAAGTAACTGTGTTTTTTTTCTGGATAAATGAAAGGCAAATTTTTCATGGGATTCAAAACTGTATTAAACAATATATTGTCCATTTTCTTCAATTACCTTTTGCCATCTTTCAGGCATCTTCATGATTCTGCACTCAAAAATGTTCTTATATTTTTTGGCAAAAACCAGTTCCAAGAAACAATATCACCATCAGCAGCGAAGGTTTTACCATTCAAGGCATTTTGTAAAGAATGGAACAAATGGTAGCATGATGGTGCCAGATCTGGCAAATATGGTGGATGTGGTAACGCATCCCATTCAAGCTGCAACAATTTTTTACAAGCTTCTGTTTGACGGCATCATCTAATTTATCCAGTTGATGACAGTACACATCCAAATTAATGATTTGGTTCTTTGGAAGCAATGCAAAATACACAATAACTTTGAAATCCCACCAGACTGACAGTGTAACCTTCCTTTGGTGAATATCTGCTTTTGAAGTGCTTTGAGCTGGTTCATCATGCTTGCTCCATGATCTGTTTCATTTATCATTGTTGTAGGTGATCCATTTGTAATTACCTGTTATACATTTCAAAAATGGACCGTCGTCTTCACATGTTTCAAGAGAGAATTGCAGCTGTCAATGCGCTTAGTGAGATTAATTTCTTTGAGCTCATGTGGTACCCCAATATCGAGCTTGCTAATGTTTCCAAGTTGTTTTAAATGGTTTTCAACACTCGATTTCGACCTGTTAAGATTATCAGTAATCTCTTGTGTCATTAAACGCCGATTGGATTTGATCAATGCCTTTATTTTGTTGTTAACAACTTTGATTAGCTTTCCAGAGGATGGTACTCCTTTAACATCAAAATCTCTGGACCGAAATTTAGCAAACCAATTCTGACACTGCTGTAATTTTAAGGCATCTTCACCATATACATCACATAACGTTTTATGAGCTTGCACAGCAATTTTCTTTTTCTGGAATAATACAGCAAAATTTGATGAAAATGTTCATTTTGATTTTCCATTTTGAAATCAACACAAAATAATTCTTCTCTAGGTGATCCTGCTCTAGCAGGGGGGTTGGACTAGATGATGATCCCTTCCAACCCCTACCATTCTGTTGTTCTGTTGTTATTCTGTTATAAATAATTGTTAATGAAATTGTGCACTTTCTTTTTCTAAAACAAGCTTGAACTGTTAGCTGTCAAGTCCCATAATGAATTTGCAGTTTAAATTGAAGTTAGTTACATTTCAAGACATTTATGTCCATATGTTAAAAAAAATCCCGCAATTACTTTTTGGTCAACCCAATAGAAGACATATAATTATTTTCCTTTATGATCGATAAAATAGTTACATCAGAATGGAAAAAAACAATAAGCTTGCAGTCGAGACATTTATGGCATACTGGATAAAAATTAACATTTCAGTTCATGTGTATTTTTTTTACAATTTAATTTAGAAGATTGAAATTAGTGCATTTCAGGGGAAAATTAGATATTCTGTTGCTAATTTTCATAGGATGCTGATGCTTCAAACCCAAATTATGAAATTATGTGTATGATAAGAGATTTCAGGGGAAGTTTGGATTACAGACCACTCACAACTGCAGATCCTGTAAGTACCCCAGTGATGTGGATTTTTTTCTGAATTTTGCTCTGTTTCCAGTTTTTTCAGTGTATGAATATACTTCTGCCTGTAAACATCAGAAATAAGTATTTTAATATATATTAGTACTCTTTATAACATGGGTTTATATTTTCAGTAATTTTTTGTCATTTAAATTATCTTTTGACTATAAAATAATACTAACATGTACCAAGTAGTCAGTCAGTCTCTATATTGTATGTTTTCCTGGGATGCCAAGGGATATGCACACAAAACCATTAAGCTTCTCTGATAAACCCCGTTGAGTATAAAAGCTAGTATTTGATCTTTGAAGGTGATAAGGGTCATTGATTTGCAGAGAAATCAGAGGAGCAGAATCCTTAAATGATGAAGATTATCAGATATCTGTGGAAATCATAGAATCATAGAATGGTTTGAGTTGGAAGGGACCTTAAAGATCATCTAGTTCCAAACACCCTGCCATGGGCAGAGATACCTCTCAAAAGGTGCTCAAAGCCCCGTCCAAACTGACCTTGAACACTTCCAAGGAGGGGGCATCCACAGATTCTCTGGACAACCTGTTCCATTGTCTCACTAATTTCACAGTAAAGAATTTCTTCCTAATATCTAATTTAAATTTACCCTCTTTCAGTTTAAAACCACTACCTCTCATCCTATCACTACGCTCCCTGACTTCCTCCCCATCTTTCCTGTAGGTCCCCTTTAAGTAAGTACTGGAAGACTGCTATAAGGCCTCCCCAGAGCCTTCTCTTCTCTAGGCTGAACAACCCCAACTCTCTCAGCCTGGCCTCATAGGGGAGCTGCTCCAGCCCCCTGATCTCATCTTCATTGCCCTCTTCTGGACCCACTCAAGCAGGTCCATGTTTTTCTTATGCTGTGGGCCCCAGAGCTGGATGCAGTACTCCAGGTGCAGTCTCACAAGAGTGGAGTAGAGGGGGAGAATTGCCTCCCTCAACCTGCTGGTCACACTTCTTTTGATGCATCCCAGGATGCGGTTGCCCTTCTGGGCTGCAAGCACACATTGCTGGCTCATGTTGAGTTTCTCATCCACCAGTACCCCCAAGTTCTCATCAGGGCTGCTCTGCCCAGCCTGTATTTGTACTTGGGATTGCCCTGACCCAGGTGCAGGACCTTGCACTTGGTCTTGTTGAACTTTATGAAGTTCACATGGACCTACCTCTCCAGCCTGTCAAGGTTCCTCTGGATGGTATCCCTTCCCTCTAGAGTATCAATCACACCACACCACTCAGCTTACTGTCATACGCAAACTTGCTGAGGGTGCACTCGATCCCACTGTTCGTGTCCCCAACAAAGATGTTAAATAATACTTGTCCCTACATGGACCCCTGTGGAACACCACTCGTCACTGGTCTCCACTTGGCATCAAGCCATTGACTGCAACTCTCTTGAGTGCGACTATCCAGCCAGTTCCTTATCCAGCGAGTGGTACGTCCATCAAATCCATGTCTCTCCAATTTAGAGACAAGGATGTCATGCGGGACAGCATCAAATTCTTTGCACAAGTCCAGGTAGATGATGTCAGTTGCTCTTCCCTTATCTACTGATGCTGTAATTCCTTCGTAAAAGGCCACCAAATTTGTGAGGCACAATTTGCCCTTGATAAAGCCATGTTTGTTGTCACCAATCACCTCTGCAATTTCCATGTGCCTTAGCATGATTTCTGGGAGGATCTTGCCAGGCACAGGGATAAGACTGACCAGTCTGTAGTTCCCTGGGTTTTCCTTTTTATCCCTTTATGAAAATGGGGCTTATGTTTCCCCTTTTCCAGTCAGTGGGAACTGCCACAACTTCTCAAATATGATGGACAGTGGCTTATCAGTCTCATTTGCCAGTTCCCTCAGGACCCTCAGATGCATCTCATCATATGCCATGGACTTCTGCACCTTCAGGTTCCTTAGATGATCTCAAACCTGATCTTCCCCTACAGTGGGAAGTATTTAATTTTCCCAGTCCCTGCCTTTAGATTCTGAATGTTGGGCAGTGTGGCTATGGCACTTGCCAGTGAAGACCAAAGCAAAATAAGTTGTTGAGTACCTCAGCCTTCTCCATGCCAGTTGTAGTCTGGTCTCCCGTTTCGCTCATCAGAGAGGATAGAGTTTCTTTCATCTTCCTTTGTTGTCCTATGTACTTGCAGACAACCTTCTTGTTATATTTTATGTTCCTAGCTAAGTTCAGTTCCAGCTGTGCCTTGGCTATCCTGACTCCCTTCCTGCCCTCTCAGGCCATATCCCTATAATCTCCTCAGTATATATATCCCTGCCTCTGCTGCCTATGCAGTTTGGTTTTGTGTTTTAGTTTGGCTAAGACATCTTAAATTAGCCAAGTTGGCCTCCTGCCTTCCCTGCCCAGCTTCTTGCATGTCAGAATTAAGAGCTCTTGCACCTTAAGAAAAACATCTTTTAAATATCTCTCAGTTCTCATTTACTCCTTTACCTCTGAGGTCAGTTTCTCAAGGGATCCCATGCACTAGCACCTTGAAGAGCCAAAAGTTTGCCTTTCTGATGTTTAGGGTCTTTCCTCTACTTTTTACCTGTCCTGTACCCCTTCATATTGCAAATTCTACCAGGGCATGATCAAAGAGATTGTGACTATTCCTGTCAATATTGTATCTACCTTGTTAAAGTTGGATTTGCTTGCAATATTCTAAGTACCTGTACTGTACCTGTACCTGGTACTCTGCAGGATCAGATCAATGTCTGCAGGGAGTTTTATTAATGTATGGTTCTCCCTTTTGAGTTCTTGGTTACTGTACAGACACAAGGGGCTTTTTCATGTCCAGATGACTCGCTGTATTGAAAATTTCCCTTTGTTTAAAGGATTGGTCAATTAATTCAAGAATAGTAGCAAAATATCATATAACTGGAATTGGGTCATAATTCACTGAAAGATTGTTTCCTTTGTAGATTGATGAGCACAGGATATGTGTTTGTGTAAGAAAACGACCACTCAATAAAAAAGGTATGGCCATTTAAGATTTTGAAGAATTTTTTAACTGAAAAGCTGCTTCCTATAGTAATATTATTTGTATTAAGGAGATCTAGGAATACTGATCGAAGATGAAACTTATACTAGACAATATGTGCGAGAGACTGTGCTAGTCTTAGCTGGGATAGAGTTAATCTTCTTCATAGCAGCTAATATGAGACTACATTTTGGATTTGTGCTGAGATTATTGTGATAACATACAGATGCTTTAGTTGTTGTTAAGCAATGTTTACATTAAGACAGGGACATTTTTTCAGTTTCTCATACTGCCCCTGTCCTCCCAGCTGCTTTTCTACAAGAAGTTGGGAGGAGACACAACCAGGACAGGTGACCCAAACTGGCCAAAGAAAATATTCTATGCCATAAGATGTCATGCTCAGTATATAAGTTGGGGGAAGTTGGCCAGGGGATGCAATTGCTGCTCGGAAACTGCCTGGGTATCAGTCGGCAGGTGGTGAGCAGTTGTATCACTTGTTTTTCTTGGTTCTGTTCTCTTACTATTTTATTGTCTTCATTATGTAATGATAATGAAGCTGTCCTTGCTGTGTCTCCTCCCAGCTTCTTCTCTATGAGAAGCAGGGGGACAGTATGAGAAACTGAAAAAAAGTCCTTGGCTTAATGTAGATATTGCTTAGCAAAAACTAAAACATCAGTGTGTTATCACATTAATCTCAGCACAAATCCAAAGCATAGGCCCATACTAGCTACTATGAAGAAAATTAATTATCCCAGCCAAAACAAGCACAGGGACCCAGAAAATCAATAAACTTATCATAACCTGGATAAAGACAGGGAGAAAAGTAGTTTAACTGGCACTATTATATGCACTGGAAGCTGAGGAACAGAGGGACTATTTTTTCCCCAAGGTCATCTAGGATATATTTGGTTTATTTGGGAATTAATTCTTCTGTAATATCTTCAGTATTCTTACATTGTGTTAGGGTCGCTATTCTTTTAAACTATGTTTTAAGTGATCAGTGAGCTACTCAATGAAAACTTTTCTACACTTTTTTTATACATGTATTTTATACTTTCAAATGGTCTTGAATCAGACATCAAGGGAACAATTCAGGTGCCTGAATGTTAGTGTCTTGACATATAAGGTGCCCTAGGGTCTCCAAGACATCCTCACAGAGCTAGCAGGTTACAGACAAACTGGAGACTTGTATCTCCTGGAGTTTCTCCTCAGGGCTGGGCAGGATATCCTAGGGCATATGAAACCACAGAATCACAGAATCCTTAAGGTTGGAAGAGACCTCTAAGATCATCAAGTCCAACCATCAAGCTAACACCACCATGGCCACTAAACCATGTCCTGAAGTGCCACATCCACACACTTCTTGAACACCTCCAGGGATGGTGACTCCATCACCTCCCTGG
>NW_010156192.1:10156-14231 GCF_000695765.1 Mesitornis unicolor
GCTTCATTGCTCTTCTCTGGACACACTCCAGTGCCTCAATGTCCTTCTTGTAGTGAGGGGCCCAAAACTGAACACAGGATTCGAGGTGCAGCCTCACCAGTGCTGAGTACAGGGGAACAATCACTTCCCTACTCCTGCTGGCCACACTTTCTATTACAAGCCAGGATGCTTTTGGCCTTCTTGGCCACCAGGACACACTGCTGGCTCATGTTCAGTCGGCTGTCAACCAACACCCCCAGGTCCTTGTCTGCCTGGCAGATTTCTTGCCACTCATCCCCAAGCCTGTAGCTCTGCATGGGGTTATTGTGACCCAAGCGCAGGACCTGGCACTTGGCCTCGTTAAACCTCATAATATTGACCCCAGCCCATTGAACCAGCCTATCCAGGTCCCTCAGCAGAGCCTTCCTACCCTTGAGCAGATCAACACTCCCACACAGTTTGGTGTTTTCTGCAAACTGACTGAGGGAGCACTCAATCCCCTCATCCAGGTCATTGATAAAGATGTTAAGCAGGACTGGCCCCAAAACTGAGCCCTGGGGAACACCGCTTGTGACTGGCCGCTAACTGGATTTAGTTCCGTTCACACAACTCTCTGTGCTTGGCCATCCAGGCAGTTTTTAACCCAGCAAAGTGTAAACCTGTCCAAGCCATGAGTCACCAGCTTCTCTAGGAGAATGTTGTGGAGGACTGTGTCAAAAGCTTTACTAAAGTCCAGGTAGATAACATCCACAGCCTTTCTTTCATCTACTAGGTGGGTCACCTGACCATAGAAGGAGATCAGGTTGGTCAGGCAGGATCTGCCTTTCATGAACCCATCTTTTCATTGCAACTGTACTTAATCCTTCCATGAACTCCCTGAAAAAAACCACACAATTTTAACTTGTTTGTAGCTTGCAGCCTGCAGCCCACACACACCCACAGAGGCCCCTGGAAGTGTCTCTACCAGGCCACCCTCAGTCCCATCAAGCTCACCTCGGCAGACACCCATGCACTGACACAGCTCCTCAGCAGCTCTGCAGGATGAGTGCAGCCTGGTAATTTTCACATCCACACACCACAGTGTGCACCTGTCACGGCCTGCTTTAAAAGTGAGCTCTTTTATCCTGGCACGGTGACAGAGTGAAACAAAACACTCAGGAGGAAGGTGTAAGCAGTAATTTTACTAAACAAGATACATGCCCTGAAAACACTGGATTCAAACTTTTAAATAACCTGTACGCAACGGAGCACTGACAAGAAACCGAAACGGCTCACAGTTACCAGAACGCTACACAACTTAATGACACTGTAACAATTTGATTAGCAGAACCAAGAAAACTTAGAGCCTGATGCTGCCTTAATTAATACCAAAACCCAAAACCAAAACCGCCAGCTACAGGCCTCTGCAGCCACACATACTGCAAGAAGAAAAAGGGAATAAGGTAAAGAGAATGAGAGAAAATGAGAGAAAGAGAGAAGAGAGAAATAGTTACAAGAGAAGTAGAAAAGGTGAAAGATAGTCACCACCTCCAAGGCCTCTGGTGTGTCAGCACATGTTTCTTTGTTCAGCCAAGTTTGGAAGATGTCAATTGGACAAGCAGTTTCTTTGTTAAGCCCAGTTTGGAAGATGGCAGGTGAACACACGGTCTTAGGCTTTCGCGGGGGTATTTAAAATCTGTCCCCGCCCCTAGCCTGTACCAGGTAGCAGGCCTCGAAATGCTCCTCATCTAGGCAAGCCCAGAAATGCTCTCCAGCACAGCTGCTCCTGCCACTAGGCGGTTGCTCCTGAGAATCACCTGCTTTGAGGCATTTAACCCATGCCATGCTGGGCCCATACAGCACCTCCTCCCCCAGCATTGTCAGACAAATCCACCCTTCCACTGCCAGCACATTCCACCTGCCTTCCACCCCTGAGCCACCCCCAGGAGCCCAAGGGCAGCTGCAAAAGCGCAAACCAATTGTCCTGAGCTGCTGGGCACCCGCTTAGAGGTGAAACAGCACAGTCCTTACCCATCTGCTCTTGTCTGGGTCTCCACCTTGCATCTTCTCCTTTCCTAAATCTCCTAACCTCCCAAATCCACCCCAGTTTTCTCCCCCATCGATTGTTTCAAACTTCTGTTTCTGCCATTTCAGTCACAATTTGACAGTTTTCCAAAGTTAATGTTTTTATACAGTCTAAGCCTTTTAGGGCCTACTGAGGGACAGAAAGGAAGAAAAACCTTAATTGGTATCTCAAATTATCTCACCTAACAGCACAAGTAACAGATATATATTGTTAATATATATTTTATTGCAAAGGCTGCCTGAACATTCACATCTAGTTAAAACTAAGCAAAAAGAGAGGTTACAGGGAAGCTTCATGTAAGTTAACAGCAAATCTGTGTACTCTAATATAACATGCAGAAGAAGAGACTAACTGAAACTCAGGCAAAGCATAGCACATGGGGGAACTTGCAGAGCTGTTGGCACCCCTGGGCAGCACTGCTTTTGCATCTGTGGTGCTTACCTCGCTGGCAACAGTACATTATATACACATTTCTAACCTCTGCACTTTTCCTTGCCTAAAGCATAAGATTAAGTCCACCACTAAAGAAGATTAAGTAGGATTTTTTTTTACTTTTATAAAAAAGCCAAAACAAACCAAACTTCCCCCTTTGCTTCATTTGGTTCCTTTCCTCTAGCATTTGCTAGTTTTTATTTCCCCAACCTGTATTTTGTCTGAATAAACCCTTCCACATGAGCTTCCTGAGCATCATTCTCCCAGTTGTGTGCACTGCAGGGACAGTCTGTATCCCTCACTGAGGCACTGCCAGCAGGAGGTGTGCAAGGAAGGATCACAGCTGTGCTCTTCCCTCTGTGCACAAGTGTTCCTCTATTTCCTCTCATCCAAATGACATTGTGCAGGCACACATTCTGCCCTCAGGTCTGTGCCTGAATTCTGCTGGTGGCTGGGCTGAAGCAGACTCACTGAGCATGATGTTCCTGCATCTCATTTCCTTGGACGAGCATTTTTGTGTAAGTTTTATTTGTGCAAGGTCCTCAATAACCTCTGGTGACTTAATTTGGTGCAAGAATACTCTGTCATAGAACTGTTTTAATTAGCTATCTGGTCTGTTAGCAAAGTAGCAACAGAAGTCACTTTCTTCCTGTAGCAGTGCTACTTCTGTCACTTCTACATAGGACGCAAAGACACAAAAACATCAGCACTGTGGGAAGTGGAAGACTCTTCAAGCTTACATTGGTACAATCTTGTTACTGTTTTGAAGCTTGGCCCATCTGTCAACCCAGAATCAAGAGAAAACTGATATATGAAAAATGTAAATTTAGAGAAACATACGTTATACAATACTATAATAATCTTTTGAATGTTAACAGATTTTATAAATTTTGAAGAAAAGCAGTATTCGCAGCCTATGACACTGTATTAGTTACAGAGTCATCATATATGTCCTGTTGCCTGCTCCTGTGCCCTATTACTTTTGACAGAGAAAAAATAATTTAAAAAAAGGTTTCATCTTTGCCATAACAAGTGAAAGGAGATCAAAGCAGGCTGATGAAGGAATAGAAAATACTGAATCCTGTCACAAACCCAGTAAGCCAGCATGCCTTAACAAAATAAACACAATAAATCTTCCATCTCTGTGCCAGACTTTATCCAGTTCCTGGCCAAGAAAGTCAGGATTGAATAAAAAAAATCACTAACAAAAATAAAAGTTATGTCCATCTTCCAAATATTCTCAGTTTAAATAGAAAATTTATACTATGTTTAAACTGGCAATATACCCATACAATTTATTCCTCAAAACTCTTTATGTATTGCTAAAAGTTTGTGAGAATTGTGCTCACAAAATGCAAATTTAGAGATGGATCAATTCTGTGAAGCAAAGGTTTATTAGCAGCATGCTGGGTGCATTCAGGAAGCGGGACGCCTGAAAAGCACACCTGCTAATAGCTTGAGGTTTAATTTTTGGTAACATTCATTATCACAGCCACCCATTTTTACAAAGTTGTTTACATATTCAGCAGTTTTCCGGGGAAATCTTTAGCATAAGTTTTAGCATAAGTTTGTCGCATGCGCACTCAAATCCTGGGGTGG
>NW_010156193.1:0-11867 GCF_000695765.1 Mesitornis unicolor
TGATTCCCATTCTCTTCAACAACCAGTGTTTCAGGTACCATAAGCCACTCAGAACCTGGCCTGAAAATACTGGAAGTGAGATCTTTACAGAGAAATTAAAGGATTGTTCACCAAAGTAAGAATATGGGTTAGTTTTGCAAAGTAGTTGCATTGGTGCACTGCATCTTCACAATTTTCCTACTAGTAACTTCCACAAAGAACCAGAAGGCAAATACTTCATTAATAATTACTCAATATTATCAGACCCAGTAGCCTTAGTAATCAAGCAGCATCCAACTCCAGTAGGAAACATACAAGAACAGTACCAAAAATGCTTATTACCCAATCTAAATATATATTTCATACACATACATAGATCTATACATTTATACAAAAAGGTGACAGGATCGAAATAATAAGAATTAATACTGTTTGAATGCTGTACTGTGATCAGCCTGGATTTTTGTTATTTTTCCTTGGTTTTACTTTCCTTCTCTGTACATAAAGGACAGGAAGGGTTTGAATTATACAAGCTATCTCCAGTGCAGCAGGAACCACATTATTAAAACTTCTTTTTAAAATCAGTCAGTGCGTTTCTGTCTGAAAATTACAAGCCAGTATTGATAAATACATTACACTTTCAACACCAATAAATATTTACCTTGAGTGCATGTGAAAATACACAAAGCACTACAAAACATTCATTAGTTACCCAAGAGGTACAATTCCTTTAAAATCATTTCTAATGATGCCATTACTGGCATGACTAACTTTTTTATAACTCATTAGGTACCTTTTTGGCATTAAGCCTATCTATTGGATAACTGCATAGCTATGTAGTTTAACTTCTTCTCTGGAGGAAAAGAGAACTGCTTTACTGTTTTATATCTTCAAAATAAGAAGTTGTAAAGACTCAAAGGAGAAACAGTTTAGCCCAGAAGTGATTTAGCTCAAGACCTCCAGCTCTTTTCCTCCATTAAAAAAATGCAATTAGAGTACAATATGATCTTCTAAAATTAGGAACACAATGAAAGTCTCACTGAATCACAACAACAGTCAGACTCAGCTCATTGGGGTTTATCTCAGTACAGTAATATACTTCTGAGCAGAGACGCTGTAATGTACACTTATGCAATAATCTGCCCACAGGGGAAGCAGTTTCTCCAGAACAGAGGCCTTTTATGATTTACTAAAATTATTTTAAGCATTAACTTTGATATTGATATGTCTATTGTTCGTGTCACACCTTAAAATCTGCCATGATCTTGGCTTTGATACTATTTAGGAACAGGATTCCATCAATGCCTATATGCTATGTTTTATGGAGAAACCCATTTTCTATTTTAAACACACAGTCTTTCATATTTTCTCAGCCTTTGAGTTAGATAAGCCAATGACTCAGCTATTCAATGGGCAAGCAAAGGAACCAGTTGATAATGACTAAAGGTTATTTTTATTTATTTATTGCATATTTGAGACAATCATAATAATACTTCACTCTTACTGGTTGCTTTTCTCATAAAAACATGCTTGAAATAGTATTAATGATCATTAGCCTAATTTTATAAGTAAGAGTATCTGAGAGTATCCAGCGTACTACTTACTGGATGCTGCATATTTCATGTGGGTCATTCAATATACTGCAACACAACTGACTGCAAACTTGGACTGAATTTTATATGGGAAGAAAGGCAGGCGGGCAGACAAGACCAGTCTTTTCAGATACAACATTCAGTATATTGGTGAAGATGGTGTTATGATTTCTGGTCTTGAGCATGCTAAAACACAACTTAGATGCAAAGATTCAATCAGCACATCTTAATCTAAAGATTATAAAAAGTACCTACATTGATGATGTCATTCTCGGTAACGCAGTGCTAAGGCCTCGTCTTTGCCACTGTAAAAAACCTAGATGGTGTTGATAAACGGAACACCCCCAGCTTGCTCCTCTGGAATTTCATCAACTTCTCTCCCAGAGAAAGTCCGGTGTTTCGCAGTACGAGACAATAGCTATTTATCTGAGATTTGTGGTGGAATATAAAAAGCAGTGGCTGTGCTTTACTACTACAGGGTAATATTTTTGGAAGGGTATTACTGAGAACAAGTCTACCACACCCTGTCAGAGACCTTCAGAAAAATCAGCAGACTTGTCAGAAAAAGAAGGGAAGGAGCCTTTGTCACACATGCAGGAGGAAATTCAGAAGCTCAAACTGTTAATGACAGTAGTAAAAACACAGTCATAACAGTTTCTAGGGTAGGAACTCCTTGATCATAACAACCTTATAAGGTAGGTCAAGGTTTGCTTCAGGTAACTGAGGAATGAGCTTGTTCAAAAGTAGCATTCAACTGTCTACATCCTGGTTTCCTTCAGCAGATGGATGGAAAACATGACTGAAACTAAAAATAAAATAAATTAAATGCATGGAAAGATTTGCATCATTCCTTTTCCACTTCCTAACAGGATAGAACAATGCTGGGTTTGCATAATTTTTGCACATAGGGCTGAAAAAGGAGAACTGAGCAAAACACAGTTCATATCACCTACCTGCACACCACTCAATCTCTCTTCAAAAGCAACAATTTGTAGCTGAAGGGGGGAGAAAAGGGGATTTGGCTAAAATGGGGTAATTTCACAATGACAATCACTTTCCATCTGTTTTGATGTGCAATTTGTGAGCATAAGGACGAATAAAATGCAGCCTGGCTGACTGGTTTGCTCCATGAGCTGCAAAGAGGCACACAATGGAAGGTAAGCTACCAGGTCTGATTGGTGAAGTTCTACCAAAGGCAAACATCTTCCAAAGGTTAAGGTCCAGCTATGAAGTCACTCCAACCTAAGGATACTGGAACAGGAAAACCTTTGTGTGTCTACAAACAGTCTGTTTGGAATTTTATACTGCTTAGTTGTTGTTTACCACCTTTATTCCATCAGTTTATTACTGAAAGGTTGTTCATTTGCATACATTCCCCAAAAGACAGTCTATTAAAATTTCACATCTCCACCTTCACCAATGCTTTACACAGCTGGCAGAAGATTTCAAATGTAAATGCAAAGTACACAAATTTTAGGAGCAATAAGCTATTTTTTTCTGGTGTGAATCAGGCAATGAAGTCAAAATTCCTGCAGCAAAATAGAGCGTTCAAAATAGAAAGGAATATACGAATAGGAATACTGCTAATGGACATGGGACTTAACATGGGAAGGTAACACACACTTTATAACCTCTCACATATAAGCAGCTGCTTCCAGAATAGCCTGGTATCAAAATGCTATGGCTCTTTGGTGTGCAGCATTAAACGGATGGCTAGTAAAACCCTTAGCAGTTAGACACAAGATAACAGCACCACACTCCGCATTCTCCTTGGCAGCAAAAGTCTGAGCTCAGATTGTAAAAAAGTGCTCTGTGTTTTTCTTTTTCTGACATTTCTGATGGGCCACAAGCACGGACATGCACCCAGGCCTTGTTGCGGCCTGCAGACATGGAACAAGCCTTCCAAAACACGCACTCCTTCCACGAGAGGCTTAGCCAGCAGAAGCAGCTTTACAGTATCCACCAATTTCTCTATATTTAAAAAGAAACCCCACAACCACAACAGGTCCATCATTCGTACTTCACTTTTTGTTAAGAGCGTAGTATGCTTTTTGGATGCTCCAAGTTCAAATAAGACCACAAACACAAAGTCAAACCTTAAATAAAAAGGCCAGTAATGGCATGCTTTAGCAAGAAAGGAAGGCATGTCACGACCTGATGCTGATTTTCTGCCCTTGAACTCTTGAATTAATTATAACAAATTACAGGGAGCCCCACTACAATTTATAAGCACAATAAACTCCCTTACAACCACCTATAATTTTATCAGAGTTAATCCAAATACCTAAAGAATTACACAGCACAAAACTCCAACATGCTTTTTAGAGCTAAAAAATGGGGGAAGCCATATTCTCTTGTCTTCTGAGCCCTCTTTCAGCAAAGGCTACGTTTGGTCTCTGCAAGCTGGAGTCCAGCAAAGCCAGGCCCTGGTGACACCACCATTCATACTTACAAAGCCTGGAACGAGACTGCAAAAGTAGAACAAAAGAATCATAATCACGTAATGCAAAGACATCTCTATTTTAACATTTTCAGCTGAAAAACAACTTTCAATGCTAGCATAAATATTACACAGAAGCATCAGAATAAAGCATTTGGGAGTGAAGAGTTTGTTAGCCACATATCTTTGAAAAAAGCCACGTATCCATCTGGTTTTGGTTTTATGCACATGCTAAAAGTGCTATTGTTCAACATGGCAGTCTATTGACTTCAGACTACTCACAGAGTTAAGCTTAAATACACAGTCAACTACGTGCTCATGTCTCCTGAACCGAGCAAAACACTTACATTTGGCTACAGAGATCCAAAGGTTTCAATACAGGAGATAGTTTTTTCTTGTTAGCTTCACTTTGGCTTTTGGTCATTAAAAAAAAGGTAGAACTGAGCTAAGTAGGTGAATTGCAGCAATGCCACATACTCCTTTTCATACATAGATTTTAAATACTGTAGGGGAAGATCAGTATTCTTTTTCTCCCACCCTAACCAAACAACTAACTAACTAACTAAGTAAATAAATAAATCACAGTGAGAAAACGGAGGCCCAAGAACTGATGTAACTTCCCATAATGGTGGTAACACCCATATCGCCTCTAAACACAGGTAAAACAGTTATCAAAGACCATAAGAAAGACCCCTCTTGTTAAACATCCTTCAGCTTTTTTGTGCAGTCTGTAGGAAAATAAATCAGTACTCAAAAAGGGGTTTTTTTGAGTGCAAACCGACAAGGTCTCACAGAACTGCTTCCTCCATCTTCACCTTCCTACTGATGTGGTTGCCTCCTTTTGTGTGCAAAGCCACCATCTGGCTCAACAGCAAAATCAGAGGGATAACGCTGCGGAGTACCACTCTGTATCACTTTGCAGAGTGGTTCTACTAGCCATCACCCCTTCTTTGCTGCCTAACATAAAACACGGGCTCCAACTATGAATAGGAGCTCCAATCACATATAGGTTCCACCTACATACAGATGCTCAATAATATGACATGGCATGCAGCCTATGTGTCACTTCCCACTTAATTAGTCACATCCTCAAACCGTCAGGTCCCACACAGAGAGAGCAATCATGCCCCCCAATCCTTAGATGGGATAACAGTAATGGCAGCTGTAAAGATCAATCTCACAAAGATCTCACAAAGATCTCGCAAAAATGAAAAGATGAACCATGGCTAGGTATGCTGAAGACTACTAAACCTCATGGGGAAGGGAAACACAAAAAACCCTGTTGGTCTTTCCTGATTTGGAACCAAGAAAGATTCCAGCAAAAATGAGATTAGACCTCAAGAAGTTAGTAATAGCTTAAATTTAACTTCCTTTACTTATATGTGTTGACTCAGTTCAAACTTTGCTGCTCCTTACCCTGAAAAGAAAGCACAGCTAACCTTCAAGCTGTTTCCACTGTGGGAAAAGGTGGTTTAAGTTACATATGGAAGCAATATGAGTCAACAGTTTGAAAATTCTCTTGGTAGCCAGCCAGGTTAATGGCCAAGCAGGTTAGAATATCATGCTAAAAAAATGTGGTGAGTTAACTAGAACATATGTATACTCTAGCTCATACTCTGCAACATATATAGATAACTCTTTGAAGAAATTGGACTAAGTACAGGCATAACTCTAAACTACTCATCAAACACAAAAGAAACATGAAAAGTTCTGATTGCCCCATGCTCCCTCCCTTCATTACACCAGTTGGAATAATAAAACATATTATATACATCTCATAAACCCTGTCGCATTTTAAAACATATATTTTAAATATTCTCCTCAAGTAGGGTTCTAAACTCCAGAATGACACAAGTCAACCAGCCTTTTCTGGTTAAATGTACTGCTGTGCACTGATGCAAAAACTGAACAGAGGGAACACATAAACCAGTGAACAACCGGTATGCATATGTAAGCATCCAGAAGCACATCACAAAATGACTGGTTTGTGGGTGCAGACCGGCATGCAAGTGTATTCAGGTGTTACTTTATTCAAAGTGAACATGTTCAAACTTACAGAATGTGTGCTCAGCTTGAACTTAAAAAAAAAGAAAGAAAGAAATGCTCTGATAGCCTGCAGTGAAACCTTGTTCATGAATCTACAGAACTCATTAAAAATCCCCTATCAGTAAAACCTCTAGGTAGTACCCCAACCTGACATAATATACATCCAAAAAAGCTCTATTGATTCCGTGGAATGTTACCTTTCAGAGAGCTAAAATCCAGTCCATTCACTAGGGTCTTTTGCAGTAGTATGCCCTGGTATTAAGAAAACATTGCTTGAAATGTGACCACAATCAAGTTGCCACCTATCGATAGGTCCTCAATACAATAGCTTATATTCCTGTACAAAGATTGTTGAGGCACCTACATGAGCGCTCACTGCTAACATAAAACAGGAAAACTCAGGTTGCTTCCACCTCCTGAAGAGCTTGGTGACCCCAGTGTTTTCACAGGAATCCTTGAAAACTGTCGCCCCATGCATCAGTAAATCATGCCATCAAAGCACATCCCAGGAAGTTCTAACATCCCAGTGAACGCAACCCTGCAGAAGTGAACACAGCTCTGATAACAACAGGATGTTGCAAGAGAAATATGTGAATCAGTGCCCTGTTGGGTGGGTAAAGTAGATCCATTTCATGAAATGAATAATTATTCTTTTGTAAAAGCTTCAAAAACAGCTGAAGATATCAAGTGCAAAAGCAGCTGCCAAAGATAAAACAGTGAACCAGTAAACATCTCACTGCACAGGAATCTGCCATCTTCCGACACAGATTTCTGCCAAATTTTTGCTGAGATTTTCAGCTGCATAAGGGCCTCCACACAAATGTTTATTTTAAACACATTCAGAGACTTCTGTATTGTACTGACATCCAACTGCAGCTCCTTTAGGCAAAAAAATATTAAAGGTATTCAGTTCCTTGAAAAAGGGTACGTTTAGAACTAGTTTTCATGGTTTGACTGTCAGCTATAAGAGAAGGGAAAAAGTTTGCTCCAGCCTGCAGTACAACCATCAAAATTCAATAAATTTAACTGAAGACTGGCAGTGCTACTGTAATTAAGATTTCCACTGCCTACTGAATTCTTGAGATTTAAAAAGCATTTAGAAACTCCAATATTAAAAAGCACAGGTCCGTTTGCTCACAGGTTGCTGCTACTGGCTTGACCCTCTTTCTGATGCTGCAGCCAAATTACAGACATCTGTCTGGGACTTCTAAATACAAGGCCAGTGAGCCATAGTTCCCTTTTCAAAACATGCAGTAGAAAAGAGAATGAATCACCTGCAGAAAGTGATGCACAACAGAGGAATCCTGAATCATGCTGTGGAAATGCCCATTTCTCCTCACTGATTGCACAGGAAGTCCAGAGCAACCTTCATTCTTGAGGCTTCACCAGGAGAAACAACATGACTGAGGTAGGATTGCTCTGTGCCATGAAGACTTTGAGTAACACATCCTGTAGCAGCCTGTGTTTCCCTAAGGAGCAACTGCTACTCACTGCTGCTGCACCACGTGGGAAGATAAACAGGAGAACACTAGCCCAAATCTAGGCAACATATACATCTGTCAAAAACAGTGCCTTAAACTACACCGGGAGACAAGTTGGAAGCAGCATGCCAATCTATGAGGTAGACCATAATATTAACTGTGTACACAATGTTCCTTAATGAACGGGCAACATCATTCTGCAGCGATATACATTGCTACTACACCTTAAGGGGAAAAAGCGGCAGTCAAGCACTTTGCAATAGTCTAAATGACAAAGGCAGTGAGCGGCACAGTTCACAGACTAGAAGAGGAATGATCTTCATCTTCATTTGAGGAAATGCATAAAGGCTGATGGGCACTTCTGAGACATGGTTTAGTAGGACAGGTTATGGTTGGACTCGATCTTTTCCAGCCAAAGGATTGTGTGACTCAAGCAGCTAGGGTTGGCAACCATTTTCATTCGTTCCACTTTTCTTATTTTTTCTCCTATAAACCAAAAAACTGAAGATAACATTTTTATTTCTAGGTAAAGTAAAATCACTTCATGGCAGTAACTGTCTCTATAGCTATTATACTAAAATTTCACAGAAGAAGAAGAAAACAGACATTATGTTTCAGTAATTTTAAGAATAACTCTCAAACACCTCACTGTTAGCCAAAAATGAGAAATGAGAAATAGATATTTGCTGAAATAACTCGCTCCTTTCTTCTGCCTAAAACTTTGACAAATAAATTCATAAACATGCACAATGCCTTCACCCAAAAAAACTCTGCTTAATAAGACCCTAATGTAACATGTCAGAACCAAGCTCTGAAAAGTTGGGCAGGGCCTTGGTAGAGCAATCACAAGTGAAGTGGATAAGCTGTTCCTCTTTCATAAGTAACCAAGCATCATTTGGCCTTTACTTTGAAACTGTTTCATTTTATGCAAATGCTCTTTCTAATTTAAGGGCAACAAGAGTTTATTTTCTTTTTCTTCTCTTCAATTAAGGAAGCAAAAGGAAACAGTTCTAGTACCAGCATGTCGCTTGTTTGATACTAGACCTCCACAGGCTTGTTTATTTTCATAGAAGTGTATTAAAATACGGTCTATTTTTAGGCTAGAAATTACTTCTTGCAACTCTCCCATGCTGCTACAAACCAAGTTATCTGCCCTGTGCAACCTGCCAGTTCAGAGAGATGCCCATATAGACAACATTTTTACTGATGTAATGTAACAACACGCCCACAAAACTGAACTGCATCCACTAGCACACTTACCAAGTGATTCCAGACCCTAAATATTCTTATCCGTGGCCAATCCCAATGGGAGACAAGACTAACTCCACCTAGCAGCTCAGAAACAAGCCCTTTGACGCAGATTAAGACCACTAGAAACACTTTAAAGACAATGCAACAGATGCCCTGAAATGCTGCCTGTTTTCCAGCACACAGCAGCATTCCCATTTGAAAACAATATTGTCCTTACAAATTTTTTAAAATGTTGAAACTACTGCATAGCAAAGCCAAGGAACTACATTCCTCCTGCCTCTGCTGCCGTTTCATTTTTTAAGGTACAGGAAAATCTCATCAGCTACTGTAATCTCTTCAGTGCTCTTCCTCATGCCAGTAGTAAATGAAACACAGCAAAAAGATTTTTAAAAAGAGATCTTGGCTTTAACAAATTTTACTCTTGCCACATGTCCATTGTGGTGACAGCAGCGTACTTCTATCCACGAGAAAACATTAGACGTGAATTTCAAATCCACAGAATATTATTTCTGTTTAGAAATTAACCATAATAAGATATAATTTGGTTTGTCATTCTGTACCTCTACATCCTATCTTAAGCCTGACAGTCCCTGAGAGTAAATACCTAGCTGAAGGTTTCTTGTAGAGTCTTCAAGCATCGGTAGATCTAAGCTGGGCCATGTTTTTAAATACAATTTCTGACAAATCCTCAGCTGTGCAAGTGGAGCCTATAGGCTCATCCTCTCGCCTTAAGACAGTCTGCAGTTCAAAGAAAGCAGGGCGCAACTTTCCACTTCATTCCAAAGAGCAAGTTGCAAGTTTTCATGAGGTTGTTCTACTAACAATTACAGCCAGACTTAAAATCATTTTTCAGCACTATTTAAGATAGCCTGCTACAAACACAAAGCAAGAACAGGTGGACACATTCACATGATACAAGCAGACTTTCAAGCAGTTTTCCATAAACACAAAAATGAAATGAGTGCTGTTAACAGTACAGCTAAGAATATGCAACCATATGTGTGTGTGGCACTGGGAAATCGAACAGGGGAAAGCCAAGGGCCAAGAAGGACAGGATTTAAATAGGAAAGAACCGATGCTCCAGGTTATCCCAGTGATCCACGTAACACAAGTGTTTACCACCAACAGCGGTGAGGACAGCTTCCTCGCAGGTGAGAAACATAAAGCAGTAGGTGTGACTCATTCAAACACACAGCTTCGTATACAAAGCAAGCTCTTCGCCGATAAAAACTGAAGGCCAGATTTCTAGCCTCGGCAACATTTCAACAGTCAACTATCACAGAGTAAACGTACAGGCCACTCAAAAGGTTTTTGTCTCCTTGCAGGAAGGCAGAAGACTCTCTCTCCTGCATGAGAAGTTGGTTAGACCTCCAAAGCAAGTTTCAAAATATTTCCTTTATTTCCTTGTCTTTAAGGATCATAAAATGTCTTAAGTACCAGGTTCAAACAGTTTCATGGACCTTCAGCTCTTCTTTCTGGAATTAAGGTTAAATTCTGACTGTCCTATGCAATTCAAGGCACATTTTTAACATGGTTGTTTGCAGCCATGTCCTAATCATAAACAGTCACTTCTGGTGAGCAGGAATAGGACAGGAGGAAATGGCATGAAGCCACATCAGGAGAAGCTCAAACCAGACACTAGGAAAAAGTTCTTCACTGAGAGGGTGGTTAGTCACTGGAGCAGGCTCTCCTTCAAAGCCATATTATTACTGAAGAATGATACTTCTTTATTTGGTAAAGATAGGTCCTCTTTTTGCTCCTATTTTTTGAAAGAGTATTTGGAGTCATACTTCTCATGCCTTTATTTCCTTGCCGTATTACCAATCAAGTTTGAGTTTTGTTTTGAACATCTAAAAAAATCCCCAAAATTCATATCATTACCTCATTTCAAGAGCTGCAAAGTAAAAGGAAAATCCTCACATAATAAAAATCATGAACACGTTTGATCATTCTACCCAGGTGCGGAATTTTTCCAGAAAAATCTGACTCATTTCTGGTTCCCAGCTATGGTAAAAGCTATCCATATTCCTCCCCCGAGCAAGAGTCAGCAAGAGCTGCTATATGTTCAGTGCAAGCTCAGGCCATCCAACTAACGTACAGGTTCAGCAAGCGTCCCCAACAGCACACAGGTGCAGATGGACACGAAAGGAAGATACAAAGTGCCTTTTCCCAGGTGCAGATACCTCCACCAGCATGACTGGCATAGAAGCACCCAAGCTGTCTACCCAAGATGAGAGAGGAAACTCCAACACTGTGTGTAAATGGTATATCTTCATCATATGACAAAAGTAGAAACTCAAAATGTAACCTATGCTGCTATTTAGAAAGGTCCAATAAAAAGTCTGCCAAAATTGATCATACAAATAGTTCCGTTCAGGAAAGCGATATGTTTGAACACCTGAGTAAGTCCCAGCACATAAAATAAGTATTATTTCCTCAGGATCAGATGTAAATGTGATATTACCTAATGCCAAGACATTCCTGTTACATTTCTAACCATCACAGTCACTGCCTTCAGCCTGCATTCTTGTTTTAGTGTGTTTAGAAGTATCCAACACTGTATTTATAGTTATGCAATACTATTTTTTAGAATTGCTACATATGTACTGCCCAACCACACACATAAAAACACATTCACTTTCTAGTCTAAAAGCACAGTATAATGTAATAGATTAGATCTAAGCATCAACAGTTTCTTAAAATATCTGGCACAAAGAGCTCAGCTTTCAATAACCAACACACAAAGAACAAGCTCCCCATTCACTGAAGAAAGTCAGCTGGGAGAAGGGTTTGCCCTCCTCAGCAAATTATTTTATAAACAGGGAATTAATGTTGCCTTGAAGGAGTTCTTGTTTTTAAGTCAAAGTTTAAACATCTATTAAAATACATATCCAAAAAGAACCAACTCAA
Organism: Mesitornis unicolor; assembly: GCF_000695765.1. NCBI lineage: Eukaryota > Metazoa > Chordata > Aves > Mesitornithiformes > Mesitornithidae > Mesitornis > Mesitornis unicolor. Next base: position 11,700 of record NW_010156193.1, read on the forward strand.
GAATGTTACTGAAAAGCAAAACAACATATACTCTGGAATAATATGGACACAAGACCCAAGCAAATACTGCACATTATTTGTTGTTGCTGTCCTCTAAAAACAACATTAAAGCTAATTAAGTATCGGCTTTTTTTTAACAAAACAAGGTACAAACCCCAAATGTGGTTT
>NW_010156193.1:11898-20259 GCF_000695765.1 Mesitornis unicolor
AGCCACTAATACTAAAAAAGTCTAATAATTAAAACAGAACAATAAAACCATCAAAGCAGCACCAAAATGTAAATACACCAGACTGTCTAAGCCTGGGTGGCCACCCAGGACTCCTAAGACTCATCCAGCTTGTAAGCAGTTCACCAGCTGCTCCCCTGCCTGGGCTACGTGAGTAGCTGGGGTGGCTGAGAGCATTGCTGTTTAGTCCCAAATTCCTGCAGCTGGAAGGAAAAAACCCAAAATGTTGACATTACCTAGTTACTTCAGGACCAATCCACAGTCTTGTCCAACAGAAGAGAGCTGGGATCCCGGGGAACTCAAGACTCCCTTGGGGTTCATGAATACCTCCACCTAGCAAACAAACCCAGAGCTTGTCTTTCTCTATTGCACCAACCTTCAGAGGTTCCCAGTCATGAGAGCATCAGCACTGGAACCAGGACCAGGATCTGTGTGGTCAGGCAAGCCGGCAACTGCAGTCTAAACCAAAATAGGATTATTTTCCAGCAGAAATTTCTTTGTCTCCCATAGATTTATAAAATTTCAGCTCCAGAGTTCTTGATGCTTCCTCTGGGACACTCCACCACAATGCCTCACTAATATTCTCATGAATAAGACATTTACGTTGGTACTTGTCCTAACTCTTCTTTTACTGTGTTTTATGACACAGCACCTACCTACAAGCACTGTATATTAGTTCTTCAGTTAAAAAAGGAAGAATTAGTACTACCACATATAGGTCAGTTGACACCTCATGCCACTTTATAGTTGTTCCCCACTATTCCCCTGTAAAAAGTATCCAGTAATTTTACTTTCCAAACCATTTAGCTGAGAACAAAAGGTTTGACAGGATTCGTGGAATGAAATCATCTTCCATTTCTACGGTCTGCTGTTCTGAAAGAAAATCCTGTCCTTTTCTGTTCATTTGATACAATTTACATGTGTAGCAGTGATTGTCTTAATTGTTGTGAATTATTTAAAATTACAGTCCACTGACCTATAGCTCTCTATAAAATAGAAATATGATATATATAAAACATATATAATTATAAAGCTGCAAATAATCTGTTAGAAGAAAGGAGCTACATTGGTGTTGTGGTTTAGATAGTTGCTCTATTATCTGATGCCTCCTCCCCACATGGGGAAGGGTGCAGTCAGGAAAAGGAAAGGAGATTCATGGGTTGAAATAAAAATATATTTAATATTTTTTTATTAATAAAAACTAATATTAAACACAGCTATAATATAAAATACAGAGAGTTATATTCAGCCAATATTGTGAGGGAGTAGGCCTCAGGGTTAGGACAGTAAACAAGTCCCTCTCGAGAGGGAAGAGGGAAAAAGGACCAGGAGGGAGGAAGAGAGCCATTCCCAACAAACTCCCCCGTGACATTTATGATATGGAATAAATCTATTGGCCAGCTTGGGTCACCTGCCCCAGCTTTTGCTCCTCCTGACTTCTGCACTGCTTACTCAAGGGTGCTGAAGACCTTGATCACTGCAGTTACCTGCATACCAAGACTGGCCAAAGAGTCTTATCAACTTTGTTCCCATGAAATAGTGTTGTAGTCCTTACAAAACTGCAGTTTTCCTCAAGAGAAAACTGACTCTAAAATTCTGTCCCAGTAAACCAGGACAACTAGTTTTGGAAATACTCTGTTAGAAGAAGGGAGCTACACTGGTTTATGCTATGCAAGGATTCAGCCCAATACAAGAAACAGACAGAATCAAGAGACTTTTTAACTGGAAACAGTTAAAAACATGGGACTGTTCTAATCATTAATATCATATTTGTGTTGAAGAGTCTTACTTCTTAGTGAAGAGATGCATCATCTTTCCAGCTGGGCAAGGCACATAGCTCTTCCCAGTGCCTATGTGTCATGGCCTTTCATGCATGGTGGGAGCAGAGCTGCTCTGCAAGGCACAGCTGATCAGCACATGCACAGTAGTTACAACTTTTCCCAGAAAAGAGGGCAATGAGAAACTGGTTCTGTTCATTTCTCTGGAAGCTACATGGCCTGCTCCCGGATACCATCTTTCCAAGAGAGCAGGCATGCTCTTTAAAACATGTGCTGGGAAATACACTGTAAACTGTGAAAAGAAGGTTCTTGGGAAGAGACAAATTTGGACAAGGCAATAAGGCTTCCGCTGCCTGAAAACCAAACTTTTTCCCACTTAGTTACACCAGTAATACTGAATGGTTAAATCCTGACTTAAATCTCCAGGTGTGAGACCCCAGACTCTGGCCTTTTGTTTTTTTAAATACTTCACCTTCCCACTTGCCTTATATCACTCAGTTCTCACTCATTTGCTGATTCATCCAGCTTAACCACACATCAGCAGGTGTGACCAAGCATGAAAAGCAAAGCAGTCCCATGTACCTTACAACCTCAACAGCCAGAAGAGTTCCACATCACCGTGCTTGCCACAAAACCAGGCTAACACAAGCGGATATGTGATATCCAGCCTTAGCACAGCAATTAAAAGCACCACATAAAGGCAGCAGTGAGTGGTACAGAACTCCAGCTGGTTGTACTTGTATTAGAAGTTAGCAACACAGGAGGATGTGAAACTTCAGCTTGTTCAAAAAACGTAAAGCAAAGCAGACTGAAAGCAAAGATAACCTCAAGTAGACGAGACATTTAAGGACTATTTTTTAAGGGAAAGGACAATAAATCCAGGGTTTATTAAAAAAAATAAAATAGATTTGCCAGAACATTTTTCCTCATAAATATGAAGCAGTCAAACACTAATTTCCTCCTCCCTATTTTATCCTCATGTGATTTAAAAATTCATAGTCTTAAGAGTCTGTAGCTCTGTATGTTTTAGAAGAACATCTGTTTAAAAATTCTTCACCTTACACTTAATGAAAAATAAAGACAGGGAAAGGCAGGGAACTGTGAAGAAGAAATATTTCCTTAGAAGACAAATTGGAAAAAAAAATACAAGAAATGGTGAAGAAAAAGGTAAGGCAGCAAAACATCAGAGGAAATAAATGTTCGGTTAGCTGAAGGAGGATAAGTTTGAGGCTGATTTTTCAGTGGTCCTCCAGAAGAGAGGCCTGGCAGCCACAGGCTCTAATTTTCCACCTGCACACACATTCATTCCCACACTTTGCAGGTGCAGCCATCCTACTCCAAACACTCTGTGTTTTCTGTCACAGGAAAACTGTGCAGCATGTTCTTCAGGGAAAACAAAGAGCCGACAGCTGAATTTGGGGCAAAAGCCCAATGCAGCACAGTGCAGATGCTGGAATACATCCCTTCCTCCACCATCGTGGATTCCAGACCTACCCTGCTCAGCACCATGGGCAACCAGCCCCACTGGTGGCACCCAGACTAGGAATTGTTCTCATTTCACAGGAGTATGCCCCAATCTGCAAAAGCACAAACACCACTGGATATTACTGGGTGCAGAGTACATCATAAAAAACTGAGAGCTTCTTTCAAGAAAGAAAAAGAAGAAAACTAGACCAAAACACACCTTCATTCCTTTACAGGAGGCACAGCAATATCACATGTGAAGACAGAGATACTATGGAGAACAAAATGCAACTCCAGATTTCCCTCAGAACCGTGAAGGAAAAAAAATAATTTTAAAAAGCCATGGATTGTCTGATACTTGTGCAGAAAGCAGCATCGCACCCACATTTTCAGAAAGCCACAGGAGTGTGTGGGTTCTCTGTTTTTGGAACAAGAGCACAGTGGAAAGCAAGCTTGTTTACTTTAGACCCTGTACAAAGACTTATTTTCTTTAAATAAATGGTTGAAAGGATGCCTCCCCTCTGAGGAGTTACCAGAAAATAAAAGGCAGATTTATATTTCTAATCTATGCAAATATCTACTCTACAGGACATCACAAAGACTGCTTTATATCAGACAGTATGCAGATCCCAGGTGCTTTCAATGTGCCAAGAGCATGCACAACATCTCCACCTGCAATGCCTGCTCACTCTGAGAACAGCTGGATGACTAGAAAGAGGTTGTCTAAGTAGCTGTCCGTTAAAAATGCCTTTTGCTAATGTGCCAACTCCCAAACTCCCACTCAAATGGCTCCTTGTCCTGGTTTGAGCTAAATGGAACTGATTTTCTATTTAGTGATTTTACTTTTCAGCTCAGTCTCTTTTAAGTGGCTGAACTTGCTGAAAACTAGCAGCATGTTTTTCCAGTACGCACTGCTACAATGATAAGCTCAAGGCCATTGTCTCACCATGGGTGCCGTGTCTGCACCTACTGGCGGGGGCGGAAGCACACCCAAAACTGACCAACTAGGTATTCCATCTCACATACATCATACTCAGTAGAAAGCTGAGGGATCATGAGGGTCTCAACCTTTCTTCCATCTTGAAGCCCTTCCATCTCGATCCCGCAATGGCCGAAGTCCGAGCAGAACCCTGCTAGTTTGTTTACCTCTGATCCTGATTTGTGTGTTCTGCATCCCGCTCCCACCTGCGACTGGGTTCGGTCTGGGACTTTTCCAGTGCCCTGCTCCACAGCGCCTCTGGTGATGTATTTGTCATTGGGAGGAGGGTGGGGGGAGGATTTTATATTGGGTTTGTATATATTTGTACATATTTGTATATATTTCATTATTTTCCTATTTACATTATCATCCTATAGTATTAGTGTTATTGTTTTATTAAACCTGTTAGTTTTATTTCCCAACCCATAAAGTCTCTCTCTCTTATTCTCTTTTCTCTTCTCTTTTGAGGAGGGGAGAGAGGTTAATGGAGAGGGTCTGACCAGGATTTAGTGGCCGGCCCAGCCCTAAACCACGACACTCCTGCTGTAGCTGCCATCAGGTCTGGAGAGGGTTTTTTGTTTGGTTGGTTTTTTTAATTTTGTTTATCGCAAATTCTTCTAGAAATTTTCTAATTATAAGCAATTACAACATGGTGAAACTCCTAAAGACACCTTAGGAAATTATCAGGGGGCTTTAATTCATATTCCTCCCCAGAAGATGTCTGTGGGATCGGGTGCAGGTACAATGCCAGACCTAGAGGTGCTGGAGATGCTGGAGTCACTGAGATCTTGGAGATCAGGTGGTATGTACAAATGAGAGCCTCAACTCAAGACAAAGGAAACAAAGTAGAAAGAGTATGGAAATAAGAGGACAGAGGGCAGGAAATAGCTCTCTTAGGATAAGGCCCAGTGCCAAAAGTACAATCCTATTACGTTGAGAGGAAGTTATGGCAATAACACGTCATTGCCTTTACCAGAAAGAAGAGACGGGTACTCTACAATGGGCAGCAGCTTTCTGTACATTTCCCTGGATATCCACACAAAGCTTCCATCACAGGTCAAGAAATGGCTGTCCTGAGAAGCACCACCATTCACACTCAAAACCACAAACTGAGCAAGACTGGCAATGTCTTGCTGGCACTTCTTACTCCATCCCAATGCTCCACTTAATGTTGCCTGAGGAGGAAAAAAACTCACACCAATAATGTTTCCATCTTTAAGCAAGTGTAAGTTTTGTAAAAAAGTAGTGAAGAATGGCAAGCTACAGAGTCAGATCTGACCTGCTGAAATGATTAATGTGTCCCCCAGAGCCCTCTTTGCCTCATTTTTTCTTGCAGCCTCAGAGGTTGACTTCAAAGAGCTGTTAGCTTAATAAACTGCTCTGGCAGTCTTGAGTTTTCCTTTTCTTTCCCAAGGAAACCACCGGCCCTTCTTTCTCATATAATCAGAAATGCCTCTTACAAATTAAACATAGGCATCTCACATGAAGTCACAGCTGTGCTTGTGGTTAAGACAGGCACCTGCAGCTCTACAGCTCCTCAGTAACCAGTTACATGGCCAATCCAGGTAACCCATTCACCCACTAACTCACTCCATACCCATCCACACCGTTTGTGCCCAAATGATGAGGTCAAATAAAAGTGATTAACAAACACTGCTTCAGAGCCATTGATCAGCCCTGCAAGTAATGCTCCTCTCAGCCAACAAAAACTAAAAGTCTTGGATCATTTCCCCTCTTCACGATGGCAGCACATGGAGAGGGGTATGGGGAGGTGGGGACTGCAGCCGCTGGAAATAAGAAGGAATACTCAATTTGGGACAAATCTCCCAAAAACCAGCTATCAAGCCAGAGTCTATAATCCTACAGAGCAAACCATCTCAGTAAACCAATTCCTTGGTTTTTGAATACTTGTTTATTATGTGTTTGTTGAAATATTCTTAGAAGACTTTGCATCATCTTCAAGGAATATTAATCAACCCTGAAAATTCTGGAGTCTACAACTAAAAGCCTGAACTGAGAGATGGCTTTCACCTTAAGCTCCAAACACGGCCAGGCAAGCTCAGGGCTGGAGATCTTTCCATTGAGAGGTGGTTTCAAAGGTAAGAGGTTCACTGCTAGCAGTGCTGTGACTAGCTTTGCAGCTTCAGCCTTTGGTGATGGTTTTGCTTTGGGGTTGGGTTGGTTTGTTTGTGATAGTTCTGCATCTTCCCAGAAGGAGATGAAGTGTCTGATTGTGAGTTCTGTATTTAAGACAGGTTTGTCATTTATACATAAACGTAAGTCAAATACATAGTCACTGAGTGGGCAAGTCTAGTCCCTACCTCACCTTCACAGGTAATCGTGTCATGATCAAGCCTAATCCTAAAAACAGCCAGTCTCAATTTCAAAACAAGTGTTTTATCAGTTTACCAAGGGCAAAAAACCCTACAACCCACCCATCTACACATCTAATCACACTTTAGACCATTGCTTTCTCCACCATTTTTTTCAGAAGAGTCCTCCATGTCCCTGCCACTCATTGCTTCAAACATGAGATTTACTGCATCTACCTAGAATTGCCCAGATGAAGGTTTGCTGCCATCACATGATCTACAGTGAGATAATTGGGGAAAAAAATAATTTAGCAGGCTATTCTGTATCTGAGATCCATCAGTAAGCTGCTGGTTTTGCTACAAACATCTAAAGAAACATAAGAGGCACTTCTAAGACTCTGCAGCTCATGTTATCAATCACTTCAGAAAGAAAAACAATTCAGCAGCCACTCCAATTGAGAGTGCTGTGAAGTTCAATTGTCACTGAAATGTTTTGTTATTACCAACCTGGGCAGAATGAGCAAATACACCTCTGCAGGTGAGCTATGAATGAGCAATCAGCACTGCAGGCTGCAGCTCGAAGTGGTAATAGCATCCAAGTAGCTACAATGCTTCCTTGCACACAGTTAGGCCAGGACAGAGCTGACAAAAGTGAGCAGCAGAGCATTTCAGACATTCTGACTGCATGTTAATTAATTCTGAACGAAAAGGTACAAGACTTACCTCTCCCAACATGTACAAAGCAGGAATACACAGATACAGACAAGTATTTATGTTCCATCTATTCCCAGGAAAATGCAACTTCTGTGATGCTTAGCCCTCTGTTTGCTAAGAATTCTGCACATACAGTAGTCAAGGGTCTGCTTGACAGCTCTCATTTTAAGAATCAAATCTTCTGCATCCTACCAAAGTTAATACTCCAATCCAGTGTTAAGAAAAAATCCTTTAAAATACACAATCTGCAAAATACAGAACACTTCACATCTTGCCCACCTTCTAGAATTAAAGCCACTCTTTCTCAGCTATTGATACATAGTTTTCAGATGTGATGACCACATGGTGAATTTCAGGTTTGCAGCAACAGAACACTTCTTTCAGTGGCGAGGCTTCTGCCAGCCTGTAGATCTCACTCACTTTATTCCAGGCTCTACCTCCAGCTCTGCTGATGCAACTTTGCTCTAGACCAGATAGATGACATAATTTTGGTAATAAAGAAAACCACCCACCCTTTTTTGGGTGAGGTGGGCTTTTTTCTATCTCTTTTTTTTTTTTTTTAATTTAAATACAGCACAGATGTGCAAAAACCTCACAGTGATGTGGTTTCCAAGAACAGTCCCTCAAAATAGTTGCACTGCAACAGAGCTCTGAATAAAAGAGCAATTCCCACTGAAGCGGTTTGCAAAGGTGTACACTGATCATAATTAAAGGACTACTACCCTCTAACAATTTTAATCCTTTTGTGAACCATAAGGGATAAAATCAGGACTAGGATAGTCAAAACACAGAAAAGACGCCAAAGTTCACTTTCAGCAAAACACAGGTAGACATAAAAACAATAAACTAGAACTGTATATGCAGGTCCTCTGCCTATGGCTTCATTTCAACTAGCAGAAGGTTGCAGAAAAAGAGTATCGTCACCACAGTTCCTTTTAAAATTTATGTCAGATTTTTAAACTTACATCTATTATTCCCTTTTTGTTTTTGCAGTTGGTCATGCATAATCATTCACCAATACTGCCTTTTTTTTTTTTCCTCCCAAACAGATACAATCAAGCGGTGACTTCTCTCACTTCTTCCCATTTGGGCAATC
>NW_010156193.1:20290-28976 GCF_000695765.1 Mesitornis unicolor
GGAAAGAACCAAATGATACTTGAGCAAATATCGAATGCCAGAAGCAGAGCAACTGTTTTCCTCCCACCTATATCACAGTATAGCTGTGAAGAGAGGGAAATTACATACCTTGTTACCTCCTGCTGCAGTCGGGAAACACTGGGCACATAGAACATTACCCCAAAGAAAAGCAAAGGCTCATTGGAAAATTTGTCCAGCTGCTTCTTCAGAGGCTTTTCCAGTTCAACCCAGCGAACTTGCTGGCTCTTGCTGAGAAACCAAAGGCCGAAGTAGTGTGTCTAGATAAAGAAACAAAACAGTGTCAGTTTACCTTTTTCAGCCAGATCTCACACACAATGACACAAATGCAAATAAGAACAGATGGCATTGTGTAATTTTTTCCATATGCAAACTCAGAGCAATTTCTTTTTCACCGTCTTTTTTTTAATTATTTTTAGGACAGTCTTGAAGACAATGACAAATTAATATTGCAATACAATTTATTTCATGCAGTACTATCTGCCCCTTGCCATCTCTCCCAAATGCATATTAAAGAACTCCATCTGACATTATGGCACAAGTGACATAAATGATTTACAGAAAGTGTCTGAGACCTCGTTTTCTTTTACACCCATGCCTTGTGAACTGACAACAAACACTAAGCACAAAGGATTCGTGAGACTTTGGATGAGGCAAAGGACAAGGACTCTTCCAACTACAAAATGAATGCAAACCCACATACACATTATCAAAATGTATCTACCAATACCAGAACCATTTACCCAATGCTGAACATGTTTACTTCTTTGCACTCACAAGGTTTTATGATGGACAACTGTTGCACTTAAAATGTGCATCACACACACAAGTTGAATGCTCTAGGCTTTATTTCCTATCTTGTGTAAATCTCAATGGCTGTAGTATCTCCTATGTAAGCCACATGGGATTATTGCTGGTAGAGAGTAATTAACTAAGAACAGCATTCAGAACTAGAGCTTCAAATACTACGAACTGGTAATAAGCAGCTGAAGGAATAGTCAATCCATCATGAAGGATTCTCTCCAAAAGCCCTTAAACACACTGATCTACTACTGCAGGCAAATGCATACTATAACTAACAGCAAGTACTATGACTGCATGGCTGATGAAAAGGCAAAAAAACCTCTTCATATTTAGCAAAGGAACTGATCCATCAGTTGCTTGGAAATCTGACTGTAGTCATAACTGTGAAGTCCGTAACATCTTTTTCTTCAGTATTTCATCTGACAGCACCTGGAGATTTCCAGCAATGACTTCAATATAAAATACCACTCTGTACTAACATTGGAATGAATGAAACAGAAACTGTGAGATGAACTTTTTGGACAGTGAGCAGATTTAGGATCTGAAAGTGGGATCATTACTATTTCTGCATATTTCTCTCATTTTATTTCAATATAATTTCTTAGTGTTTAATCCAGCTGATTACCTGTTCAATTAAAACTTTCCAGTAGTTTCCATTAAATTAGATTAACCCTAAAATAAATAAAATACTTATTTTGTTGTTATAGCTTAACTTACCTGGACAACAATCCTTCCACAGGCAGTCACAATCCTTTACATATAGCACCACATTTTAAATAAAGATATTTGAGACAAAAAATAGAAAAAAAAGCCAGTTTGCTGTTTCATAAAGGTTTCGTTTGAAATTACTTTTCATACAGTACATTGAAAAAGTTTGGCTTACAAATCAGCCATCAAGATTTTACCAACTCCATTTCCCAGTTGTTCACTTTTTAAAATAAAAAGTCTTCAAAAGCAGCAGAAGAATCTAAACCCTTACACTTTGCAAAAGCCGCCATCAACAGCCTATTTCACTTTGGAAAAGATACTTCTCTAAAAACCATTGCATGTACCATGACATAGCATACAATACAAAGGCAACTAATGCAATATTGAAGAATAAAATACTTAGAAATTACAACAAGCCAGCAGGAGCAACACTGCTTCAACCATTTTATAGCCGAGGGTGTGCAAGGGAGAACCATATGCAAGAACTCTGAATTGGAGTGCAGATGTATTTACTTCAGCATCTCATTCCATACATATTTTAAATTCTGGGGAATATCCACAGCAGCATTTAACTAAGAAGATAACTAATTCAACTTGATTCCTCCATTAAGCCTGACAAATGTGCAGTGCACTGCTCAGTCCTTTCTCTTTAAGCTTATTTTGGTACAGTGAAGCAAGTTAGTTCTACTTTTGAAGACAATCAATGTAGTATTTCCTTCTAGAATTTAAAGGTATCTTCAAAAAAGTCAATCCAGGGCACAAATAAAGAAATAGGCATCTCCCATTGGATAAACATAAAACAGAACTAACAAATTCACCGATATATGTCTACTCTCCCTCTGTATTCATCACTGGGAAAAAAAACGTTCTGACAAGCTCACCATGACAATAATAAGATTAAAACAAAGGTGGGAGGGACAGTGGAGACAGCAAAGGAAAGGAGTTCATGTGAAGGCAGAGAAAAGCAGTGATTTTACCATCTCATGAGGTAAATCCTTTAAAGCACAAACTTGAAAATCACTACAAGACAGCTCATCTTCAGAAAGAGAGTTCCATATTACTTTAAAAAGTAAACATTAATATCACCTAGGACTCACATTCACAGTGTCAAGTGCTTGTAATACACCTAGCAACTAAGATGATTTGGAGTCTGAAGTCTAAAAGAGTTGCTCAAGGGATTAAGGGTATTGCATTTAACAGCCCAAATGACCACAGTCCCTCCCCTTTGAGTAGGTGCAGGAGGACAACAAAAAATCAGATTTGCTACAGTAGAAAGGCTCCTCAACTAGCAAATCTAGAATCCTGAACCACTTCTAAAGGACTAAGAAGGGAAGGGAATGCAGTGTTTAAGCTTCTAGACTGCAGCAGATACAGTGGACTGACGACCATGGCAGCATGCATTTCCCAGAACTAGATGATGACTCTTTTCCTGGAAAGCCTCTTGGAGAGGATCAAGCAATTGCAGAAGCAGCACGGGGACTGCAGAGCAGAGTTCAAGTCACAGAGGCATGCACTTTGGAGAGACAACCAACACGTCTATCTGAGCATCAGCTCCCTGTCACCAGGATATTTACTTCTTGAAAACATTAGCATTTTTAAAGCACCCACAGTGAGGAATGACTTCTGTAGCCACTACTGTGAATTCCTGAAGAGACTTTCTCCCCCAGGGACATTAGTAATTCCCAAACAAGAATGGAGGAATGTGGTACTGGAAATGGCTGGACCATGAAGATCAGGATGCTATGACCAGGCATATACAGAATCAGAGTTGTGTACTGCCATACACTCCAGCCCTCAAAACATTTTTACAGCACAGACACCTCACAAATTAGATGAGGGATATAAAAATGGGATCTTTTTCTGTATAAGCAGCTGTTTGGAAACTAAGTTGATTCCAGAAGCTGGAGGATCTGGCAGGCTCTGAAGTAACAGAGGCTGCTCTAGCAGGTACATCAGCAGTCTAAGTGGCAAAGAAAATGAATGATGCTTTCAATTCCAGCAACAGCAACGACAACAAATACTTCTTCCAGCCACAGTTTACAGACTGTGGTGATACACATTGAAGGAAAGCTTTTCATAATGCTAAATATATGCACACACATCCACTTTGTGGACAGGGAGCTTCAGCTGTTAGTGCTGTTGATCTGCCTAATCTGCAAATACATGAAGAGCTCTGTTAGAAAAGAGTTTACATTCATTTTCCCTCAAGGTTTTAAAATTTGTCTTACCTACCACACATCACTTCATACGTGGTACACAGAAATTGGCCTACAGTCCTCGAGGAGCTGTGGTCCTCTGCTAAAGCAACAGACAAGAATCAGAGCACCTGCATGCCCCAACAACACTACAGGAAAAGGCGATCTTTAAAATATGGTGAGTCAGAAAAGAAAATTAAAAACAAAAGCTGTGCTGATAAATCTTAAAAAATAAGGCATTATAGCTGCCAGTTCAAGAGGCAACATACTGGTTTCGGACTTGAACTTAGCTATGCAGAGCTGTCCCTGCCCTTATGTTGGGCAAAGAGAGGAGAATTGTCAACATTAGGAGATGACAGACACTTACTAAATCAGTAAATCTCACTCAAAAGGATCTAATGAGACAGGCTCAATGTTTATTAAGGCATCTGGTTAAGAGGCCAACTAAATATTTATCCTTGAGAAAGAGGCAGAGTTCCAGCTCCTCCAGGCAAAAAGGATTAAACTCTGCTGTCCTGGGGCACTCGCACAAAGGGGAAGGCACTGCTTACGGCAGCCAGTTGTTCCTAGAAGATCTTGTCCAAGCACGGCCTGAGCCCCGTCCCAGCTTAGCCGGCAAGGCTAGTCAAACCAAGCCAACCTTCAAGGCAATCTGGCTGCCAAACACAGGTTTCCAGTTGTGGCCTATGAGGAGGGGACACCTTGTAGGGCACAAAAACAGGTCAGGATGGCAGCAAACACCCACATCTGTGCAGCAGTCAACGTACACCCAAGGTGCTTGGCCCACCAGCCTCCTGCTTTGCTGAGGGTTTTGCAGCATCGCGGTGCTGGAGGCACCATTGTGATATTCAGCCCAAACGAATAATTTTGTCTGGAAGGGACCTTCTTGTCCACTGCCCCCCCAACCTTAAAATATGTCAGAACATTCAGTCTTTAAGCTTTTTCTCATTTTATAAAGTGAATTAAGGAGAACAGAAAGGAGAAAGAGACATGAAGCCTCAACAGATTTGTACAGATTACTCTGCTATTTCAAGCAGGTTCACTTAGTCTCGCTTGAAGGGATAAATGCCATTATATTGGGAAAAAATCCTTTTTATAATCTGTGCACATACATACAAGATTATAAAATGACGTTTCTGACCTTGTCTTTCCTCTCCTTCCCTTCCTCCTCGTTTTTACCTTTTACATAACACTAATTTTTTTGGAACTGGTAACTGTTCAACTGGAAGACCTTACGCTTTGTCAAAAGCTTTGCTGAAAAGGATAAAACCAGATTTTACAGTAGTTACATGGCTACACTTTCTACTGACCTATTCTTGAACCCTGACTCAGTCAGGGAGGAAGTTGCATTCCCCAGAGATCAAATAGAAATATGCATAATCCATTAGATACTGTTTTTCAGTCATGTGTGGTATAATGATCAACAGTCCTTCACAACAGTATGCACAGTCATCTCCAGCAGTTTTGCTTTTTAGCAAGGGGGGTTTGGACAGTTTTTTGTTCACTTCTAAGAAATCAGCTTCAGTGAAACGTGGATGTATTCCTAATACAAAGGTAAAAGTTGAGGTATACATGGGACTTACTTAAATGTGTGATCAGATCACAGTATCGAACAAAAATTGATCATTACTTTTAATAGAACACATATTCTTACCTGAAAGTGCATGGAGGAGACAAAAAGGATTTTAGTATGGTTTTGTGAGCATGGGATTTAATAAAGCTTAGTTTTTCATACTTGTTTGCGGATCAGGATTTCTAAGAAAAAGCATATTCCAGCTGACATTTTTTGCTGCATTTAGGGAATTTAAAAAGTTTCTCTCCAATATGGACTCTTGCAAGGATTTTCTCCTTAAGCAGTACACTTAATGGGCTTCTCTCCCCTAACTCTGCTATTCAGCTGCACAAATCTTGTGGACATTTGAGCTTTGTCACAGTATTTTTGACTGTTCTGTAGAATTTGATAGGTCAGTGAGTTCAACAATGATAGCAAGCCTAGAGAGGAAACTGGACCATCACCAAATGACTGCAGCAGCCTTGTTTTCCTACAAACCATGACAGGAAGATGAGAGGGGCAGAAGAAAAATTGAATCTGGGGTCTGAGGGAGAGGAGAGCACTCAGCACAGGGCAACTCCAAGCTTGCCAGGTCCAATTATTCCTCAAAAAAGGAGCAGAAGAGGATAACAGGGAGACCCTCTTAGAGTTGAAAGGGGCAGGTAGTTCTCTTCTCTGCTAAACATTTAAAGCAGCAATGGATGCTACCAGAACCAGTCAGAAATAGATTTAAAAAAAAACAACAAAAAAACAAAAACAAACCACCAAACTACCAAAAAGACAAACAAAAAAAAACCCCAAAAAACTTCTGTCAAAAAAATGCTGTACTGTTGAAATCTGAACTTTACAAAATTGGTTCAATGTTGCCAAAACTTTGTTTAGAAAAAAAGTGGAGGAGGTGATGAAAGAAGCGGAAAGTGTTCCAACAACATCAAAGCATTCTCTTCTGTGTTGTTAGAATATTTTTTATCTTGAAACACAAACTTTTTGTGCTGACATATTTCTTTTTGCAAGACACAAATAATTTTGAAAATTTAAAAAAAACCACAGCAACAGAAAACCCCCATGAAATTGAACACTGATCAAAAAACAACTTCCTTTGCTACTCTACTGTCTGATCTCTTTTCTCTGGAAAATTTTGAAACTTTAGGTTTGGTTCCAAAGTGGAACAAAACACATTCTGAAATCACAAAATGCCTTGTGGAAAAGAATGCTGACTTGCTGACAGAGCTGTTGTTTGCAAATGCAGGTGGACCTCCAGAGAGACTCATTAAGCCCCAGACGTCTGCTGCACCAACTAGATAAGCCCACAAGGAATACGAGGGGAATCACTTCATTCATTTCACTCCTTTCTGCACTAGAAAGAAAGGGAAGGACCTCGCTTCTCTGTAAGGACACCCGAAAGCACCACCAAGAGAATGAAAGAAAAAAATAATAAATATAAGAAAAAAAGTAATTACTGGAAAATCTTCATCTCAAGAAGGGAAGAGGGAAGCTGATTCTACTAAAATTCACATTAAAAAAAAATCCACAAATGCAAACTTCTGACTCTCTGCCCTATTTTTGCACATTCTCCTACCTATTCTGCACGCGCACACACACACACACACACAGAGTGAGATTCTTCTCTCATTCTTTATCAATACTGATGTACAAAAAGGAGTTTTTGTTTAGCTTTCATCTACTCTAGTTATTTGTATGCCACCTTCCAGCTGCCACCATTAAAAAGGGCTGTGGACCAACAAATGTAAGACACTGCAAGATCATTCAATTTCCCAGCTGTGCTTACAGAAAGCATCAGCCAGGACAGTCAGATGATAACCCAGTGATTTCCAGGCAATGGTTTTCAACTTGTGATTTTCAAAAGCCTAGAAGCATGCAGGATACATGTAAGGAGTCCACAGATGGTAAGTAAGAAAAGACAGTTCATTTGTGCCATGCACATTGGAGAGATATTTCTAAAAAGGCCTCAACACTTAAAATAATCAATGAACTCTACAGCAATAAGTAGAAAATGAAGGATTTCAGTCTTCAATAAAGTAAGACTCAGTTTCTTCAGCCTTTTCAGAAGCATTGGGAATGTAAAAGAAACCTTTCAGAGTTTCCAATATTAAATACTTTGGTTAAACTAAAGGAAGAAAAAACTTATTATCCTCAAACTGCTACTAGTTGCTCCTACTAGTAACACAACTGATGCTTTTTTCAGTATGCTAGTAATAAGAATATTTTTATATAAATATGAATATTTAAAAGCTAGTGGTCTCCTTCCCACTGGCATAATTCAAGGAGCAGTACTGGTGAAAACAGGTTTACATTCAGACAAAAGTTACTGTAACTTGGCCTTTTGCATCCCAGTTCAGAAAGTAACACTCATGGCTTTCTAAGAAAGGAAGAAACCTCAACTTCATATCACAAAGAGCTCTCAAAGCTATGATGAATGAGCAACAGAACAACCCCCTAAGTGCCATTCTGCCTTCAGTTTTCATGCAACCAGAATATGTTTGTCCAAGCTCCAGCTGCTGATCATATCTGGCCAGCTCTGAGAATAACATGATTCAAAGGAACAGACTGCCTGAGCTAAAAATGTGTCAAATTATGCAGTGACAGATGGTCTTTCCCGGGTTACTCTTACCTCACGTAATTCCAGCCTCTGAGCCACAGCTTCCAAGCACTCCTGCCCCGTGCTCTCCACAGAGAGAGTGCACTCGATCACACTGCTGTCCAGAAGACGGATCCTTGTCACAAAGCAGTTCTTGCTCAAGACATTGTAGCGCCTGGTCCGTCGCAGTTTCAGCCCGAAAGGCATGGCTGTTGGCCTGGAAGGTCACCCCTTCCCTGTACTCTTCCAAGAGTATCAGCACACTCCTTGACTTGCCCTGAAGGCTTCTTCAACTGGCACTACTCTCCTCCAGAAGTGGAGGTAGCTGTCCATTCCCAGGGCAAGCTTCAAGGGATTCCTGCAAAATACATACAAATAAGCAGAGTTAAGTGTGAAATAAGAGGTTGCTAAAGGTCAGTGGAAAAGAAAAAAGCGTGAAGAAAAAGAGTCACATTTAAAACCATAAAATAAACACTTCCACACACAGGACTGCCAAGCACTACTACATCTCCCAGAAGTACACCTTACACAACAAATCTTTCAAAATCCTATTTTGGTACTGAATTTAAAGCACAGGTTTAATTGCAAAGCCATTCTTTGAGAAGCTCAGTACAAACAGCAACTCTAGAGGGAACGCAACCAGAGGTGCTAACTCTCCCACCAATACCCCCACCACAGGGGTCTATAACATAATCTTCAAGTTAAGTTTTGGTGCCCTCAGGCCAGCTTTGAAAGCTAGCCTAAAAAGCTAAGGAATAGAGACATTTAAAAGAGGTGCGATTTTGAAAGAAGAAAGGCTGGCTGCAGTCA
>NW_010156193.1:29007-59376 GCF_000695765.1 Mesitornis unicolor
AAGCGCTCAGCACTTCTGGAAAAAAATAATCAAACCTAAAGTATGCATGTGAAAGGCAAGAAGCATCCCAGACATTTCAGAGACACTCCTCTAAGGAAATCCCTGACATTTTGCTCACTTTCAGCTCCAAAGCAATTCTGCATTTCACCCTTTCAGGTGGACTGAGTAACTGCAGGAGCAGCTGTCAAGAGACCAGGATAAAACCGAGTGGGAGGAAGAGAACACATATTCTAAATGTTGTTTCTAATTACTACTCCTAAAATTTATCAGGAGGCATGAAATTCTTAAACCAAAAGATCTAGAGGTACAGGAATAATGATATTTAAGAAGCTATAATCCTCATCTGCAAGATTCACTTGCTAAAAAAGAAAAAATTCATTAGGAGCAGGTTCAAGCTAAATCAAAACAAAACATTTGCACTGGCATAACCAGCTTTAAAATGTCAATTTCCACATCAAGAGAGGAATTAAATAAGAACGTAAGTTACTTGCTAGCAAGCCTTCCTGGTTTCACTTGAATATTCTGGAGAAAGACACTAATATTGGTATTTAAAAGTCCATTTTTCTTAACAAATAGTACTGCAGACAAAAACTAGCTCTCATTTACCTTGCTTCTTAAGAGAAGCAATGGAAAGCATTGCCAGCAGAGTATGCATCATTTAGCTGGATGTGACATTTCAAAGAGACAGTACATTGCTCACATGTATCATTCAGTATAGAAGTGCCTGAAACTGTTAGTTTCACTTTTTACTGAATGTAGTTGCTATGGAGATTACTAAAAGCAGGCCGACTGACTACAGTGATCATCATTATGCTAGAAACACAACTATTTGATAAAGCGTATTTTCCAAAGCCAGTATATCTTGACATTTATTAGGGGGTTAAAGCCACACAAAACAACAAAAAAAAACACACACAAGGAGAAAACCACGAGCAACCTCTCACTAGTTAGGTATGTGACTACCCTGGTAGTCTACGATCTTTACCAGAGAAAAGTCTAGAGACTTTGAGAAGGTGCACATGCTATTTGACTGAAGTGCAAACAAACCTATCCGATTAGGTGTTGTAGTTTAAGCTCCCAATCCTAACTTTAGTGGGTACAGACAAAATGTATTATTTTCACACAACTATACGAGAAACTATACTTTGCATCACTGTAACATCAGGAGACATCAAAGACACACGAACACATCCTCACAACAATCCGAGGCAGGGATGTATTACCCATGACTCACAGAAGAGGAATTGAAACAAACATTAACCAGTTTGCCCAACATCACTCAGGAGAATGGCAGCCGATCCATGCACTAAAACACACAGGCCAAGCTGCTGCTTTAACCCCTAGCCAACTATTTGGCAATTACCTTGCTAACCAACCTATCCAAAACTGTAGCATGAAGTTGGAAAGTGGAAAGAATGGAAGGAAATTACAGAGAAGAAAGGGTGGGAAGGGCTACGTCTTATCAAGAATAGCATTTTTGTTCAGTCTCCGGTTTTGCAGATTTTTCGAAGTTGGACACACGGAGAATTTTAGCTAGCCAATTCAATTTAAAAAATAAACCTCTTATCTCTCATTACTGTTAGTTGGACACATTTCCTAGCGGAACACGAGCTATCCTCTGTATAGTAAATGTGTAGTTAATAGTAGGCCATGAAATCAACGTCAAATAAAAAAATAAAATAAAGTAAAAAGTTATTTGCCTTGCTGACCAGGCACATTGAACACTACAGCTATCATAGGATAAGCCATCCCAAAAGACATGTATGCAAACATGCTGTTCTGGAATAAACCCACAAATTCCTGTATAACAAAAATGTTGACATGGATTGCAAATTAATTGGTCTAAGTTATATAATCTGCTAGGTAAACAAGGCAAATATTTCCCCCAGCTTTCAAAAAGGAATAAAGTCATGGGAGTACGCCCTCAATTCAGCCAAGGGCAATCAGCCAGCACCATTTTCTAAAGACACAGACACAAAAATGGGTTAACGGATGCACTTTGTGTAATACGGTTTGGGTTACTTTTTCATTTCACTTAAATATACGTGAATGCCTGATGACAGCTCTTTCATGCAAAATGTCACACTTAAATTAGCTTCCAGTTAAAGAATGAATTGGCATGGCAAGACTGGGGACAGCTTAAAACAGCTCCGATTGGCCCAACCTGTAACAACTACTAATTCTCAGTTCAATGCAGATGTCTAACTTCACTGTTTACACATCTACTGGATGTTTGACCAACTTTCCATTTGGCTTTTCTGTTAAACTGACACTTCGCTACTGGTAAGCTGTGAGCTTGCTAAATAAGATCTCAAAGGCTTACAGGTTCCTAAAGCAAACAAGGTTCTTTATGTTTGTATAATCTTAAAAGCATCAGGAGCATCCATTTTTACTCCCAGTTACTTTTTAGATGACTGAAAAAAGAAGATGACAACAAGAGACGGAAGGGTTTTGGTCTTCCAAATGAATGATTATTCCATCACAACTCCTTTCCTGGTTAAAGGGTTGCCAAAGAGCAATGTCCCTAACCAAGTTAACCCAACTATGCAGGCTTTCACTACACTCCCATCCTCAAATTCACACTTCCACTTAAAACAAAACAAAACCAGTGAAACTAAAGCAAGCCTACAGACAGCTTATCAGATAACCATGAACTTACACTAATTTTAAAAAAGGATTTATTTTAAGAATATTTCAGGTGTGAGAGAGACACTGAAGTAACATATTTTAAACTGAAATCTTTTAGTTAAGGATTTAGTTTTCTGAAAACAAACTAGACTGAGCTCTTTACAAACTTTAGGTATTTTTCTTTTTATTCCATGTTTTTATTATATTACATTCTTTCTTGCCCTCCCCCCATTATACTTAAAATTTGTGTATCAATTGCTCTCTGTGAATTAAGCTTACTGTAACAAGCATGCTGAATTAAACAAGGTTTTAGTTAGTTCATAAGCTTGGGAATTTAAATATTTTGCTAAATAGAAATTCTCTTTGTTTAAAGTACATACTTTGCAGGCATATAAAACAAAAAAACCCTAATGTCCCTCAACCACTTTCCAGAAGCCAAAGCTACAAATAAAATAGGCCTTGCAGAAGCACAAACAATTTACCTGCCCATCTAACCACTCATCTATAAGTGTGCCGTCACTAATATCTGATATGAATATCAATTGAAATGCAAAACCTCAAAATGAGAAGTTGGAAAAGGATCCCTCTAAAAAAAAAAAATGGCACTAAAACTCTCAAGGCTGCCCAAGGAAGTGGTAGAGTCGCCATCCCCGGAGATGTTAAAAAAACATGTAGATGTGGCACTTTGGGACATGGTTTAGTGGGCATGGTGGTGTTGGGTTGATGGTTGGCCTTGATGATCTTCAAGGTCTTTTCCAACCTTAATGATTCTAGGATTCTAAGCATCTCAAAAAGTAACAGCCTGAGAGAGTCAGACTTTCGTGATGCTTAGACAGGAGCATGCTGATGACAGTGCTGTACAAAAGCACAGGCACTGCCAGGGAACAACAGAAGCACAACACTGACCCTGGCAAAAAAGTGTCTTCACCTGTTGTAGCACAGTCCCGTAGGGGATGAGCTGGATAAGCAGAGCTGGGTGCTGCAGACAGGTCCAAGTGCAGAACCAGGCCAGCAGAGTGCTCTGGCTGCATTTTAAACCTTGAACTTGAGAACTACACTTCATTCCACAAAATATTTCTTCTGAAACAGTTCAATGACAAGCATTGTGTACAAAATGTAAAATCAAAACAGCTTTTTGAAAAAGGCATCTATCCCAAAGGCAGTTTCATCAGTACAAAGATGAAGAGATACTACGTCTTAGTGGATTCTTGGTAAAGTTTCATACTCTTTTTTTCAGCAAACCAAGAAAAAAAATGAACAATGAGCCAACTCCTTTGCTATTATAGACATTGGAATCCTATGCTATTTGCTTGAAACACCCATATGGATAAAGTCAATGGATATGAGAAACATAGGGAAGACTGAAGGTGGCAAAAGAGGATAAAGAACGAAAACAGATTTGACACAGTGTAAAACTAAACCTTTAACCCGCAATTTCATTCCAAGCACAACGTAAGTTCTCTTAACAGCTGTCACTAGAAAGCAGCTTAAAGATGGAGCCTGATATAAACCATTTATGTCTCAGCTCAAGACATGCTTACTTATCTCACTCGATACTACATGCAGAAGCCTTACCAGTATATTGCCTATGCAAAGGCAGCAGACATGGATGTCTGATCTCTCCAAGAGTATTTTATTCCCCCACAACACCACTGCATCTTACAAGGGGAGAGAGGAGAAATAACTAAGCATTCTTGAAAGAAATTCTTTCTCGTACAAAAGAGGTTTCAAGAGATACCACTCTGCCATCATTCAGCAACAGAATATATATCTCATATAACCAAGAATATCTCCCAAGCACAACTCTGGGCACCAAACTGTGACACCTTCAAGCTGCGGATGGCACAGCTGTAGTGGTTTATGGAGAAAAAGGCTTACCTTGACCTGGAGCAGTAATGCTATCTATTAGCAACCAGCCTTCTTCACTGGCCTGTCCTCCATGAAGAGCTCGGTCAGGTTCACACTGTGATATGTAACTCAGAATTGCTTCTGATTTTTAAGAAAATTTGGGTAGTTTCTATATAAAAATCTCCTGAGGGGCTTAAATTACCTGACACAAATACTTGTGCCTTTCCAAAACAGTATTTTTTTTCTTTATGAGGCATTACAGTGAAACTAGGTCAAACCACTAGTCCACAAAAAGCAAATAAATGAATGTTTTACACCTTTTCCAAACCAAAATAAGCCAGAAATGTGAAAAATTCTTCCTTAGCCCTTCCAAAGTCAGCTGAGAAAGCGAAGCCACTAGGTGTTTTATGAGGAAGAGTACATAAGGCAGAGCTGCTGTGTGTGGTGAAGGGCACTGCTCCAGACACAGGGCATTCTCCTACTTCCTTAAATCAAAAAGGAAGAGAAGAAAAGCTTACAAATAATTAAGGCAGAGATAACTCTCAGAACATTTCCAAGTATGTGACTTGCTCCTCTATTACAGACTTCATACATTTAACTGTATCACATTCAAAGCAGCATGAAAAAACCAGAATCTGATATTAAATGTACTTAAAGCAGAACCCTTTCTCTCACTTCATTTGCTTTAGTTCGTAATTTCAGCAACTCCAGGAAGAAAGCAATTACTGTCAAACTGCAGCCTGTATTTACCAAGAGTGTGTGGCACCCCTTCAGCATTCCTAGCAGTGCAGGAGCAGCAGCACACCTACCAGAAGTATGTAAACCTGGGCTGGGCGCGAGACCACAGCATCTGATGGAAGCTGCGAGTGGTGTGCGAGCCTACAGGTCCAGCGAAGAGTAAAAATAACTGCGCACAGGAGACAGGACATCTGGCACAATCAAACCATCTCTATCAAGTTGAGTTCTGGCTAAAGGAGGAAATCTCTCCCTGTGAAACGGCTTTCTCTCCCTTGATTGATCTCATGCAAGGGTTTCGTGCAGGTAAAGCATGGCAAGGAGTATTTCTATACCTAACAAGGTGTCTGTACATCACTTAGTTATGGGAGGAATTCCTGTCGAGCCTGATAAAGTCTCAGGAGTCAAATTTACCTCTGGACTGAAGAAAGGGGTTTTTAACACTCACATAACATAAGCCTTCTGTTGCAGGGCCACTGTTTTCAACTACTTAATTATACAGTCCCTGGCAAGACATGGACTTCACCCCCAGGCATTTAAATCTTCAAAAGATCTTGGGGAGATTTAACTATTACCATAATCCAAATAGTAATAAACCAAATAACAGCATCACCTCTACATTCTGGAAAAAGAGTCAAATTATACTTTTATTTAATTTTTATAACTATTCTAATATCCTACGCAGAACTTTTAAAGGCTCTAAGCATCTAGAGATCCCATACCTGTGTGCATGAACAGATGCCAAGAACTCTAGGACACTGAAAGCAGAAGGCAACTGCTACTGTTATTACTACTGTGCATTGCCAGACACCAATACACAGTGGTTAACGATCAAAAATCATCTCAGTAAGCGTTTCTACTTCCCTAATTCCATCACAGCTTTCCCTTTTCAGGAAAATTTCGATTTTCCATCAGATCCATCTTTGCTGTAACAGATCGATTGTATCTAAGCTGTCCTGTGTTTTCAATGTGTCCCATTTGGGTCAGATTCTGCTTTCAATAGTCCAAATAAAACATCTAGAGAGGTTTAAATAAAGTCAAAAGAATCACTTCAATTTGGACCGGTTAAAATTCTACCATTTCTTTCTTCTCATGTGCTGCAATGCCTGAGAGTACATAATCATTGACTCTGAAGTTCATAAATGTTAGTGTGTTCACCCTTGTCATTCCCTCCTCCCTTGCTGAAGCAGCACTCTTTTTTTTTGTAAAAACACCTTTCTTGTGCATCCATGAAACAGTTCTATGGAGTCTTGTGGATACAAATCTATCAGGTAGACACAAAATCACTCTTCTGTGTTAAGGTGCACAAGTACCAAGTATTTCTGTGGATCTCACCAAGTCAGTGTCCAAGAGTCTCTATCAGAGAAATGATGTGAACTTCCCAAACTGCAAATTAACACCTTATCCATTACTTCCTTACTTATCTCCAGAATACTCTCAACAATCCAACAGGTCTTTCTAATGCAAATACTGACAAAGGACTCTTTTTGCGTTAGTGTAAGTATTCCCATTAGGAGTAACATCTGCATAAAGGAACATATTTAAATGACAATTGGGCTGCTGGTGCAGTCAGTTTTAATCCACAATAGCGTCAGTAATGAAGCTGCAGTTTTTACCACTCACCTGTACAACGTGCAGAACTTTGTGCTCTAAAGTTAAAAAAACAAAAGAAAACAAGATGTCAGACCCCAGTAGTTTTCCTTCCTGAGTAGGAAATGCTGCCTCTCTGTCCGTGCCAGGTATCTGCAGCAGCTGTATCTCTCTGCCATGGTAGAGTTTAGCTCCACAGGGTGCAGCAGTTAACCATTTACAACCTTCTCACACCTTGGCTATGTTATTTCAAGACCTCAAATTGGACACAGCCAAGAGGGATCAGTGCCTGGATGGCACCTGTCCAAGGATGCAGTTTCATACATGAGGCAGTCTCATCTAAGAGCTTATTGTCAGGAACGGGAGATGGGAGGGAGGTCCTGCTCTTTTTTCTTTTTAAGTCACTTCACCTTCCTAACTTAATGATAGAATAGGATTCTTTTCAGCCTGGTTAGTGAGTTTAAATAGCTCACGGTGCAGCTCAGCATGAGTAGTTCACCTGGCACAAGGAATAGAGCAGATCCACACAGCTCAGAGAAGGAAGAAGAAGAGCGATTTTGCCTTAACCGACAGCAGTTGGTCAGGTCAGCCCCGCAGTTTGTGAAATCACAGTCCAAGAAAGGCTCCTAGTCCCAGCAGGCAAGGGAACTCCCCAGAACTTACTCTTCCTGTGCGGCAAAGCTAGGTCAGAATAAAAGCTACTTTTTCCAAAATAACCAGCTGATTCAAAAGGCACTGATTTTTGTTTTACAAAAAGAAACTTATTTATTCTGTAACTGAATGTCCATAAGAGGATCCTAAATTTTCACTCAACACTTCCTAGCAGTCAAAGATCAGGAAAACCTAGCTGTTATTGTAAGGGTCAACTATTTAACATCAATTATATTCACAAGCCTTAAAAAGCGTCAGAAGGTTGATAGGATTCCTCACTTTTTGTCCCTATTTTACCCCGCTGGCTACAATCAGTAGCAACACAGTATTGGTGCCATTTACTTTCTCTTTCAGTTAGCCACCTCTGTGAAAGGTTTTCAGCTCCTTCAGGCTCCCTGGAGCTACAGTGACTATAAGAGATTACATTTCCTGCTAAATGTGATTGATAGCCATGTAAAACCATTATAAAAACAGTGAAGGATATGCTTAGTAAAAACGACAGGAAAAACTTATCATGTGTTTTCATTACTCTCTCATGTTACAAAGACATGAGTAAAACTACAAATAAAAGCTCTAAACACAGGATGACATGAAGAGCAGAAGCAATAACTCTAATAGAGGCAACCAATTGAATCAGATAAGAAGTAAAATTATACACCTCAGTACATTCACACTAGTTAAACATACACCAGCACAAACTGGTGACAGTTGTTCTACAATCTCAAAGCTGCAACTAAAAGTTTGTTAAAAATAAAGACAAAAATTCAAATATCACCTATCCTGTTTAAATGAAAAAATACCTATTTTCAAGAGGTAGCAGTTCAAGAGCTAGAATACCTATTTTTAAGAGCTGGCTGCAGTTTCACTTCTGTATTGGGATTTTGCAACGGGACAGTGACAAGAGAACACTTGGAGACTAAGAAGCAAATAGCCAAAATACTTGTGAGAGACTGCAAGATCTGCCTGCAGCTCCTTACACGGGTACCACTGCTCTGGTGCCAGACAGAAGTCTGGAAGCTGCTAACCTGCGCTCAAGCAATGCTGCTCTCAGCTGATACCCTCCCAGGAAGGTGTGTTACCTCTGCAAAATATGGTCCTATACGCTTAATAAAGGTGTGATATTTCCGCTCCTGCCTTTCCTCTGACTTTAATACGGATTATACAACTGAGTTTCTACAATTTCTACTCAAACAGTAGTCATGCTGGTGTACCTCCCTTTCTCCTTTGCTTTCTTTAATATATATATTCGGAAGGTTATAAAGTCTTTCAAATTAGCAGAAACTGGCAAAACTTGGGTTATAACTACGGATTTCCAAAATACATCACACTAAGTCTAAAGATTGCAAAACTCGAAAAGGTATCTATTTAATGTAAGGAAGTTCCAACATATTGGGATTCCCTGGCCCACCAGGAAAAAAAATGTGGGTTGTTTTTTTTTTTTTAATCTGATTTGTAAAATCCAAAGAATCACATGTGCAACTGGGGGAGAGGGGAGAGATCAGCAAGAAGCACTCAACTTGCAACAAACCAAATGTAAACAGTGTGGTGGCCCCTCCAAACTGCAAATCTGCCCTTCTTCTAATAGGGCTGAAATCTAATGCTGTCCCCACTGGTGTCAGTAACCAGACTGGCACCAAGTGAAGCAAGACCCATACCTGCAGGCTTACAGTAAGAATAAGATTTTGTCCAGTTTCATGATGTTCAGTGCAACGGTCTACTTCCTAGGAGAGGTTCAGTGAATCTCATTCAGGTATGAGATAATGAACCAGGACAATATGAAGGGGAAGCATGGCTGCAGATAAGCAACAGAGTCAAGTTTGATGGGGCAGAGGAGAAAAGGGAGAAGGAGAGAGAAGAAAAATAAAATTTAAAAAAGTATACACACTGTACATTGTAACCCACAACCAGGCACATTTAGTTACATAAGTAGATATTCCATGCAAATAATAAGATCACAATGTGAACTTTTGAACTTGCATGGAAAAAGTCACTCTGCTACTCAATGTATTAAAACATTGATGCTACAAAACACTGAAAAAATTCCTTCAAGTTCTATCAAAGGAGGATTATATTGTGGGCACACGCATGAAGAAAGTAAATCTGTTATCTTTGCTGAATATAGGCCTTGATGTAAATCACACAGCCACAGTCTATGAATAACTGCATTTGTTTCAACAGCAAAACACCTCATCTGAAATACAGAATAGCTGCCGGAAATGAGCTAATGGTACTTTTCTTTCTGTATTAAAGGATTATTTCCCAGTGCCCACTGTGTGGGCTTAAACACTAGCCTGAAACAGTCAAAATACTTAGAAGTAAGATTTATGGTTAAAAGGGGGGGTAGGAGGAACCTTCTTTGAAGCGACAGATTTCTTTAATTGGTGTCTCACAATCACAAGGCTACAAAAGGACCCCTCTCTGTGAGCAGCACTCTGCGTTCTTTCTGTTGCAGATCATATTGATAAACACGATTTGAAAACAGTTACCTGAGAATCACAGAGTTGGATAGCACATAGGAACTGAGATATTATTAACAACAGATCTCATGGGTTTCTTCCAATAATTTTTAACAAGGAAATTCTAACACCTCAAATACCACTCAAACCATCAATACAAGTCCTTCAGCCCTAGTATGTTTTTCAAAAGCTTACGGAAGAGCTTGGGAGAAAAGTTATGAATTTACTTCCACAGCATTCCAATAAGTGTTGCAAATAATCACTGACAGAGGAAGAAATTGTACAAACCGTAATCCCTTATTGTTTCATTGTGCAAAAGCGTAATTTTTCTTTTTTAGTTACAACAGTACTATAACAGATAAGTTTAGATTGGTCACTTATTTCCTTTAACACATGATTTGTCATTAATTCTACTCAAGAGAACAGCTTTGCACTGAAGGCTAGCAAAACTGTATTAGTTTTGGAGCATAAAATACAAATAGCAGCTTTTTACACAAAATCACTATAATAAATTCTAAAAACTGTGGGTTACCATTCTTTGCTCAGCTTTCATAATAGTTCTTCAATAAATGCTTTACTATCTTTCCCCATAAGTCTAGATAAAATACTCACCGTTTACATATGATGATAACTTTATTTGGAATCATACTTGAGGTTATCAGCTTTTAATGAGATTACAGACTAATTCTTGTTAACTGACCCTATTAGAAAAGGTAGTTGCTTTGTAAAACTTCAGAGGGAAAAAATGCTTTGCAGAAACTTTTACCCAGTCACGAGCTGAAAAGAAGTTATTCTTAAAATAAAGCAGTCCAGATTAATCCATTTTAACGTTAATGTTCCAGCATACGACTGGAGCAACAAAGGCCAAAACTGACTCGTAAGCTTGTGACTCTAACTCACAAAGTAGACTTTGTATATTAAAATGGATAGAGACAAACTTTAACATCTAACATTAAGATTTTTTTATTTTGCTGTTCTCTACAAGCAATTCAGACCTAAAACACAGAAGCCAGTCTGCCTTCTAGCTCCCATATAAAAAACAGTAAGTTCAACTCCAAATCGAAGTTACACAATTTATGAAAGACACCTAGATCTAAACACAACTTGCAGTAAATTAAAACATTCTGCATGGTAGGTGCATTTGTTGTACATGCATATCAAAGTGGCACAATTAGGCCTTCGATCCACTGTAGAGGCCACTGAAGTGTTGCTGAATGCAAGCAAAGAAAAGTATTGCATATAGATTATGTAAGTTTGTTTTCTTAGAAATAAGTACAAAACCTAAAGACCAAAGCAGAAGAAGGTGGAGAAAAATTAAAAACGGTTAAACAACCTCTCTGTACTTATCATGTTATCTTGTTGAGTATCACATAACTGGACTTGCAGAAGTCTAAGGAGACATGGTATCCCTAACATTTACACTCAGCATTAACTGGAACACAGAGAGAAACAAGAAACAAAAATAAAATGTGTGGAGAAAGCGTATGTGGTACAGCCCTTCCTGTAATTTTGTTTCAGGTTAGCAAGTTGGAAGCATCTCATTTCTTTAACTTGAAGCCTGATATTCACATTCCTTTGCAGCTTAATGTGGACATGAATAACAGATCCCACTCATGTCTTAAAGGAGCAAAATGACTTAGCAAAGCAAGCCCACAAGCTAGAGATGGATGGCAAGAAACATTAAGTTTGCATCCACTTTCAAGAAAAAGGAAATAAAATTTCATAATCCCCAGCCCTACCGCAGAAGTAGGCAATGCTGTATGGATGTACTGGCCACATTAAACAAATGAAATTAAAATCTGTCCTTCGCAGTTGTGAAGACACTCGTGCGTACTGAAGTGCTGTTAAGTGGGGCCACCACTCCTGTGAGATCAACCTGTACCTGCACAGCATGGGAGTGAGACGCATCTCCACCCACAGCCTTTCTAAAACCAGTGCAGAATGGCAACAGGTTGAACAGAAATCAAAGTGCAGACCTAGAAGTGACACTGATGCGCATTTTATTCAACAATTTACTACAAAGACAAGACTGTGATAATACAAATCCCTATTATCATCAAATAGTGTCATGTTTTAGGGCTGGGCTGGCCACTTACAAATAGTAACGTGCTGTATGTGACCAAAAAAAACAAAGCAGCAAAACCATGCATGATGCTGTCTTAGAGCAACGTCTACTGCATGCAAGGTAACAGCATCAGAGAAACAGAAGCACTCCCCAAGTGGTCGGGGCTCTGCAATTCCACCCAAGCTCTTTATTACTGCTAAATTTCATCATTTTCATTTGCAGAGAAAAGGCTCCGAGACAAACTTGCCATGAATTAACCGTTCTGCCATTTTAATAAAATGATTAGCTGTGCTTTTGAAAGAGTTACTAAGCACCAAAGGGTCGTGGGATAATTATTTAAAGAACTTATGCCAGGGATGAAGTGACAGACAAAGTCACTACAAAGAATATAGAGAGTAAGGAATGAGAAACTCCTGCAACTTGTTGACAATCCCTGTGAACTGCGATTCAGCTCGGAGATAGCACCAGCTCTCCTCTTCCCTCAATACTGGTAGACTATAATGAAAATATGAGGTTTGACACAAGACCTTCAGTTCTCCATTTCCAAGCTCACGCTGGATCTACTTAAGAAGAAAAAAAACACAAAACCAAACAATAAATCAAGCCCACCACCCAGCAGACATTATGAAGATGTGACATTACATTGCTCTGGTTTGGAAAGGTATCCAGCTCAATTATGACAAAATTAAAGTCTACCCTTTCAGCTAAATGAAAACTACATTTGCAGTACAAACTACTGTCCTGCACCTCAGTGTAAGGAGGATTACAACCTGTTCTTGTGTCACCGAGACTGGAAGCAGCAGAGTTCAGCCTTGACTTTCTAAGAGGGAACAGGATGGCTGGAAAAGAGTTTTAAGTATCCCTGTGAAAGAAAGCACAGCTCCTATCTTCCCCAGTCACTCTCCCCCACTGCAGAATACAGGACACTCATTCCAAAAGTATTTTCAGTGCCTAAATATATCACAGGCATTCACACAGCATAAATAGGAGAATCCTTCTGAAGGGCTATCTTCAAAACAACCTCCATTTCTAAGTAAGACTAAAGTTCAAAGGCATATATTGGCATGTCACATTCAGGATATCCTTGTAAGAATAATTCATTTATTGTCATTGTACTCAGCTATTTTTATAAAGTTTCTAGACGCAAACATGAAATATGCTTAAATGACTACTCATATAGCTCTGTGTTTCTCTTCAGTCACAAGCCAAGAAGATTTGATGGAATATGGTCACCATCAATTCTTATGGGATTTCAGAACATTTTTAATTGGCAACCATTGATTACATACCCTAAAATCAAGCTGCTATATTTTTTTACTCTTTTTTCTAAACTTCTATGTATAAACTTGTCAGAGTAAAATATAGCTGACTCTTAATGCTGCAGTTTATGCCAAAAATCATAAGAAACTATTAGAACCACAAAGCCTAAAATTCAATTGGAAAAGAATACTGCAAAATATCCAAGCATAAACATTACAATTACCCCAAGAAAGAGTAAGGAAGGAGAAAGTGGAATTTTCAATAAAAGCTAACAGGTTAAAAGAAACCAAAAACAAACAAAAAACCCAACCCAAACCAAACGGCAAACCGTCAAATATAGAGGACTGACAGGGCTCCAAAAATGCCACAGAAAGAAAATCTAAAAGACAGTCCAAGAACTCCTGTTTCTTGTTCTGATCCTCCTACTCCACCAGGTGTTCTGGTGGAGGAAACCAATCGCCATTAGCTTCCCAGTAAAGTGCCACTGGGGACCATTAAACGCCATGCTATGAAAGGATTTTTTCCTCTTTCTAACCACATTATCCCATCTGGACAATCAGTTCCTGCAACACACAGCATTAGCTGTTCATGGCTACAGAAAGCTGTCACCCGGCTAAACCATAAATAACTGGCAGTGAATTAAACTCTTAAAAGTGACAGGTATCTTCAGTTCTTACTAGAACAAGCATGTGCCAGCTTGGGAGAAGTTGTATACTGACAGCAGCTACTCACAACATGAATTTCAAAAGCCTTTGTTACTACCACCGAACACTCAAGTAAACCAATCACTTTAACTGACAGTAGGATGTATGATGGACGAATACACACCTTCTGACAGTGACAGGGGCAGCATAAAACCTTCTAGCATGTTTTCACAACTGAATTAAAATAAATTAATTAGTAGAGCCACAAAACGTAGTTCATATCATGGGATCCTTCTTCAGGTCACCAGGCTGAACAATGCTTTGCCTGCTAGTGTAAGATTTGAAGAGCACCTTCTCCTTACCGTAGCTTTGAAAGCATTCAGCCCTACAGGAGAAAAACAAACAAAAAACCACCAAACAAAAAAACAACCTTTTTTTTAAGTTAGAGCAAATACTTAATTTGCAGAGGGGAAAAAGACCCATCACGCTGTCTGCAATAAGGTGAAGAGAGAGTGGGAAGGAAAAAAACCAAAAGGTTGGCAAAGATAAGCAAAGAACATTAGAAAAAACATTAAAACATTTCTTCAGTGCAGATAGGAAAGGACAAAAACCTTTCCAGCTGCTAGCCTATTTGTACAAGTTTCAAAAGTGCTCTAAAAAAGTAAAACAGTGGGTGGCACGAATCCCATGTAACATACATCATTTAGAAGACCCAAGCCTTCTACACTCCTTTGCCTATTCAGGCTGCATTTTATTTCCACTACAGCCAAAGCTCATCTACTTTTTTTGTAGACAGCTAGTAAAAAGCAACTCTAATTCATCTAACTTGTGTTCTAAACAAAAATATGCACAAAAATCGGAGACTCAAAGTACTGATCAGAAACAAAGCTAGAAACCACCTCAACCCTAATTTATCTCCTAGCTCCTTCAGTATAGAGGTCCAACATAACTACTCATTACCCATTTTCAAAAGTCAGGCTAATTCATTTATGTGGGTTATTACTCAGAGAGCAGGAGAGAGCAATTATACCACTTAATGAAAATAAGTTCACATTAGCATACTGCTACCAACTCCTGAAGGTTCACTTCTGTTCATCTAGTTCCTCAATGAAGCAAGAACGATATATTTGTGTACAGATGTGAAAAATATTACAGTACTTGCAAAAAGTTAACAAGATGAAGTAGCCCATTCTAGAATCAACTGCCTCCCATCCTAGACATCAAATAGCCTCCTGATTTCTCACTTTGGTTTTCCTTTGAACAGTCTTTATGCATCTTAAGATGGTCTAGAAAACAAAATTAAATATTTTTATAATCAAGAAAAATAATACTGTACTACATAATTTCCTACCACTACTACAGCTACCTGTGGAGTCTTAAGAATTTACAAACACACGACAAGATTGTCTGGGATCTTTAGAATTGAAGGGAGATGTTCAGGCAAGAAGACCTACATCAAAGAATGGCCCACAGAATTGAGGAGGTTTGAACACCCTCTTTCAGCTGAAGAAACAAGACAGGAATGACGTAAAAACACTCCAGTAGTAATAAAATTATGTGCCTTAGCAGCATCCCATATGTAGATAGCTCCCCCTCATAGGGTGGTATCCTGGATACTGCACACTGAAAACAAAGAGTCTGGGCATAGACATCAGTATAAATCTGCTTTTATAAGTATTGTTTTCTTTCTACAGAACAAAGAGTGAAATATTCCATGTAACATTTTATTCTCCTGTAAATGAAGAATACAGCATACAGACTTCCTGTAGTGGAACACAGTTTTCTTTTCCATACGCAATTTAAACTGCCAAGTTTAAACAGAGAAAAATATTATATGTATCCATGGATATCTAATTTTAGAAAGACAAACAGTTCTCTTGCTCCAGCAGTGGCAAAAAAGACTGTAAGAAACAAATAGTTACTACAAGTCATATGGAAAGGAACTATGACAGTACATGGCATGCACAGAAGGTGGTAAGGACTGAGCTGGGCAAGTGCCCAAGAGGGAGACAAGGCTTCTGTGGGCTCTGCATCTGAAATGGACCAACTACAACCACAGCCATCACAGCTTACTGCCAGCGTGATACACTAATTTTGCTAAAATGGAAAAGCTTTGAGAAGGAAGATGTCTTTGGAGCCTTTGCAGCCACTTTCAAGCCCTATGCCATGTTAGTAAGCACTGAGATTGGTATTACTATGACTCTCAGAAAGGAATGGTGACGTCTGCATTTTTCCCCAAAGTCATTATGGTTTTGGCTTACGGAATTTGCCCAGAAGTCTACAGAAACTTAGCTGGGAGATTTTCTTATCTAGAATCTGAAGTAGAGAGCATCTAGATAGTTTTATTGCATGCAAACACACCTTCATCACATATTATAGTTCTTGCAACCAAAAAAGAAGTAAAACCCAGCATCTAAAGTGTACTATGAACATCCCAAAGGGAATACAGACTGAAAAACAAGACAAAAATACTCCAATTGACAGTTGAAATATGTTGCTTTTCTAATGGAAAAGAAAGTTACATTTCTCAAAACAAATACCTGGATGGTAGAATGATAAATGCAGATGACCTGGAACATCATAAATGGCCAACATCTGGTTAAGCAAGCCAATTAGCCAGAAAACATAGCACACTACTAGTAAAGAGTTTTCTGAAATTGAAAAGTAGCATTCTTTTTATTTTCTAAAAATAGAAGCTAGTACACAAAAGCTCCTGTGGAGAATGCATTTTCTGTTTACAGAAAGCTACAGAAAACCTTTGGAGATGCACCATTTCAAAATATTTTGGATGCTAAGTATAAATTCTTTCCTATTCTAACTGTAAAAACAAATAATACATGCTTGAATTTTAAAGTTTAGTTTTAAGCAGCATAATAAACATATTGAAACCTTTAAAGGAAAATCTTTATTTTCACTATAGGATACATTGTTTCTGTATGAAGAGGTCCCAGTAAACAAAAAAGGCAAGCATTTAAAAAGAGAAAACGGATAAAACCCAGTATGTTGTAGCTTCTGGAGCAGGAAGTTGGCCTTTCTTTACAAATGGGGTATCAGAGCTAGAAAACTGGTACCGTAACAAAGATATGAATGGGCTCTTATATTTACCTTCAGAAGCTGTTAAAGGTACTAGTGCTCTCCTTACTATAAGTCAGCAGCCTCCACTACTAGCAAAATTTATTCCTCTCAACAGAATAAGGTTCCTCAGAATGAAAAACTGTCTAATTACCAACTAAGTCAGCTACTTTCAATTACGAACAAACTTAATAATCCAGATTGCCCTTGTGGCCAAGAAGGCCAATGGCATCCTGCGGTGTATCAGGAGGGGGGTGGTCAGTAGGTCAGAGAGGTTCTCCTCCCCCTCTACTCTGCCCTGGTGAGACTGCATCTGGAATATTGCGTCCAGTTCTGGGCCCCTCAGTTCAAGAAGGACAGGGAACTGCTGGAGAGAGTCCAGCGTAGGGCTACAAAGATGATCAAGGGAGTGGAGCATCTCCCTTTATGAGGAGCGGCTGAGGGAGCTGGGTCTCTTTAGTTTGCAGAAGAGGAGACTGAGGGGAGACCTCATTCATGTTTATAAATATTTAAAGGGTGGGTGTCACAAGGATGGAGCCAGGCTCTTCTCGGTGACAAACAATGATAAGACAAGGGGTAACGAACACAAGCTGGAACACAGGAGGTTCCACTTAAATTTGAGAAGAAACTTCTTCTCAGTGAGGGTGACAGAGCACTGGACCAGGCTGCCCAGAGAGGTTGTGGAGTCTCCTTCTCTGGAGATGTTCAAAACCCACCTGGATGCCTTCCTGTGTAACCTCATCTGGGTGTTCCTGCTCCGGCAGGGGGATTGGACTGGATGATCTTTTGAGGTCCCTTCCAATCCCTAACGTTCTGTGATTCTGTGAGATGTATCTTCAGGTAGTTTTACGCAATTTATAAAAAACTTTCACTCTTTAAATGCACTACTAGCAATTCTTGTTTTCAAGACTCTAGTTTCCTCACCTTCAGAAGTTTCCTTGTATTTCTGATCTCCTGTCCAGAATCAGCTGATAAAAGTTTACCAGTCTGCAAGGCATGCCAAATCCTATTTAAACTTTTCAGGTCATCTGGACTTGAAAATAATGTTTATTTTGCTTCCTCAGCTCTTGCACATAGAAACTCGCCACAGGACTGTATCAATCACAAATATTTATCATAAGAAATCAAATTAGCAATCTTGAGATGATCTTAAATGCTTGGGTTTTTTTGTTGACAGTATCATTAACAGCAGGCAAAAGCATCATATCCAGAAAATACAGAGAAAGTAAAAATAATTGTATTATCATGGTATTAAAAGTATGACAAGGCTCGTGACTTTCTAAGGATGCACAGCAAAAATTTATTGTCGAAACCAAGAAGTTGCTAATACTGAATCCCAAGAGATACATACCCTGTCCTTAAGTTTGCTAAAGTATCTGTCAGAAAACACCTATTGTTCAATGTGACTTGCAGATTAATTATCTTGGTTAATAAAAAAAATAAAGGATACAAAACTAAAATAAATTTCACTTAAGTACATGGTCTGAGGACAAAGTAACTGCCCACACCCACCAAAAAAAAAAAGAGTTCTATAGCAAGTCCAACTGAAAAACAAAATAACAAACCATCTTTTAAAGGGCAGGTTTGAAATTTCCTACAAAGGCTAGGAATAGCAACTGAACAATTACAATTATGAATTTAGCTCATCACATTACAACTCCATTGCTCAACTTCAGAGAATTATACTGGATCCCATACAGGCCACTAACATCTCCATCTCATAGTTATACCATGACCTTATAAGTTACAGACCAGTTGATCTCCCTCCTCTGACTCTCTCTGTGGTTCTTTGTTAGTGCCTGGCTCATTTTTCTGTTTCCTTATTTTTATCAAATATAAGAACATTGCAATATTTTGACTACTTCAGTGTTCAAAATGTTTTTGAAAGAAAATAGCCAAAATAATAAAAAATATAATTAAGGGAAAATAATAATACATGACACTCATTTTCCTTTGTAAAAACCTTGCGTTTTAACCTAAATTCTATCTGCTGGAAGTTTCCCAGCCAGATTTCCTCCCCCTGCTCCAGCCACTCAGGCACTGCAAAGTGGCTGAATCTCTCTCCCAGCAGTCAGCCAAGAATTCCCTAATTTCCAACCTGTGCAGTGACCCAGGCTGGAGCGCGAGCCCAGAGGTGCCCTGACAATCAGGTAGCCCTTGTTTTCCACTGTCTCTGCTGAGCGAACCTCAACACAACTTTTTCTTTCCAAACAATACAACTTTAAAACAAAACCAAACAAAGACAACTAAAAATCTCTGTAACAGGGAGCTGAAACATGTTTGTGAAAGCACAAAAAAAAAAAAGTTTAATAATATATAATGTTGCTTAGGAAGCTCAAACCCTGGTCGTGAGTGTGTGTTCAAGACCCGACAGCCAGTGTGGTTTGAAACACGATACAGTCTCTTTGATACAGCTCACTAGTTTAGAAGTGAAGGGGCCATATCCTATTAAAAATAACAGGAAATTGACCACAGCAATAAATCTAAAGCTTTGGCTGCTGCAATTTCTTATCTTCCGTGTGCAGTTGTTGGTGTGCAAAAACCATGCAACTTTTTTTTTTCTTTTTTAAGAAAAACAGCAAACAATTAAAAATCACTCCAAAACTGGGGCTTCCACTTGATAGTAGCGTACATCAGTCAGTCTCAGCCTCGGGAGTCCTACATCCCCAAGATCTTCTCCCTGTCATGCCAGGATATCCTGTTATATTTTGATGGTTTACTGCTGCCTCCAGGCAAAACCATGTCACTAAGAAAGTTAAGTCGGTGCACGAAGACCGACAGGTCCCAAGGAATCTCATCAGAGGCTTTGGCACTTCTGACAGGGTTTGCATTACTTTTTTTCTTTTTGCAATTTCTGCACCCAATTGATCTCTCTGTATCTCCTCTGATAGCATTTTTTTCTTTATCTACTAAAACAAATTAAGATCTCAGATGACAGCAGCTTCTTCTAATGGCTTACCAACACTTAAAAGAGACAGCACCGGCAGCGTTAGCTCTGTGAATCCCACCAGTGGAGACACAGTTTCTGCTGGGCTGGAGAAAAAGGGAAGGGGGGGCAGGGAAGGGGTACCAAGCCTCTTCTTTGAATGGAATAAAATACATATGCCAAAGGGTTTCATTCAACTGGCAGAGACTACACCGAGCTTTTTGCCAGCATAACTGTATCTATTGTGGGTATTGCTTGTTTTCCCACTCCTAAAAGGCAGAGCTTTGCCAGCAAAACTTTAAAGACTAAGACCAACGGTGTGGGTGTGGGGTTCGGTTTGTTTTTAGTACACACAAGTAAAGTTAACCATGGTCCAGTTTCCTGCCAATCTAATCCACACATCATATAATGCCAGTATTTTCTGTGTTTATTATTCTGATTAGGTCTTACAAGCATTTCTGGGGGAGACTTTTCAGGCAGCTTCTCTGAAGCTATTTTATTTTTTTTTTTAATCCCAATGTAAGCTCCCAAAGTTTAGAAAAATATCAGGGACAAGCAGTTCAATACAAAGGGCAAATATCTACTTTAAGAGCTAACAGCACTTCTAAAACATTTATATTGTGCCTACATTTAGACAACCTGGAGATGCTAGTTATATGAGATATTTACAATGAAAAGATCAAACCACTGCAGCTACTAAAAAAACCAAAAGACCAAAAAAACAAAAACCAACGTCTCCCTCTACAAAAAAGCAACAACAAAAAAATCACTCTTCCAGCCAAAGAGACTTAAAAACCAGAAGCTGAACCTCCTTGCACTAGGACTAATTATAGCAGAGTAGTTACAACATGTTTGGAGATCACCTCATCTATGAGTATGCGCCAAAACCAGGGCTTAGTTTTCTCCTGCTGTCCTGGAAGAAGGTGGGAAGAAAGTAAGTTCCACTCTGGATCCTGCAGGACCTCAAGCACGAACTCCCTTTGGAAATACATGTAGGAAACAGAGCTGAAAAATCTCTCTCTCTCTTGCACAGATTCTTTTTGTAAAGCTGTTTCTTTGAGCGTAAAAGCAATTCTAGAGAGGGGACTTCTATGTTCATCTTCTCATTTCAGCCATCTGATTTTGAATCTCAACCAGTTCCTGAGCCCACACGTGAGGAAGACATCACATATTTTTCATAAGATTTGCCATCAAGTGCAAAAGCTTGTTAGCCAAAAAGTTCAATTCCTTGATAGTCCCTTCTCTAGCATCAAAAGGCCTAATACAGAAGTCCGTAAAGTGCACGGTGACCCCACTGGCAGGAAAACTATGTTACATCTGCAAAGGAATCATCATCAGGCCACCAAAATTACTTTCCACTAGCATATTAGAAAGGATAGATAGAGCGCTAGAATTTCTTCATGTTTGAGGGGTAACTCTTATCTGTCATACATTGTTTTATGTCTGCTTTGATTTCTTTTTGCCGTGAAAAAAGAGAATGCACGTCAGAAATGTTACGGACCACCAGATCTGTTTCATATATTATCAAAGCTAAAGATTCAAGCATTTTATGGAGATTAAGAGATTAGAGTCCAAGAGTTTTTATTCTTCTGCGTGCAAGGCTCTCTCTTTCAATCAAATTAAAAAGTAGAGTTCAAGCTATGTTGTTAATTCCTGCGGGGAAATGATACATAACCTACACACACAAAGAAGTTGGCGTGCGTGCGGTTGTTTTTACAGCACGGAATCTGTTTCAATCTATGTTTGTTTAATAAGATGCGAGACTAACAATGGTAATTTACTAAAAGCTTGTGCACTAAGTATGTACAATATCAGAAACAATGGCCATAACTCCTTCCAAAGATACAAAAGCATCTACAAAACTACCAAAACATAAGCACTGCCCTTGATTAGTTGTTTCAAAACCCCACATTCCAAACAGCTTCATCATTTCAATAATCCATCTATAAACACTTTAACTAATTTTGGACTACTGTTTCACATTCCAGCAACGAGTTACTGCTAGTGAATCCAGCACAAAATTTCACTATTCGTATTTTTATGGATTTAATTTTTTTCAGCCACAGTATCATTACTGTTTGCTCAGGCATCTTTTGCAGCAGTACATCTTAGTACTGTACTAGAAACACCGACAACTTAAGTAGCTATTTACTATTAAACTCCTCAACCTATATCTAGGCACTTGATTAACCAGCTGCTTGTACAACCAATGGTCAGTGAGAACACAGCTGCAGGAGGCACAGTTGCATTCTGCCTCTCCAACAAGCTGTTTGTCGATGCCTAAACCTGCATCCTGCAGGAATACAACCACAATCACATTTTAAAATGATTCATTATTTACAACAGTTGTTTGAGGCATACTAGATGAGATTCTGGTCTCACTTAAAAGCTGATATAGCTAAATGAAACTTTGTGATGAACACCACCTCTGCCTTTAGCTATTGCATGAGATAGGTCAAAACTGCTTCAATCCCTACTCCTTGTGTTCCCAAAACAAATAAGTCACAGAATGCATCTCACCATGACCTATGCTAATCTCTTACCTGTCCTAGTGGCTGTGACAGAAGAGCGAACTTTTCTTTGTCTTGCTGAACACGTGAACTGTCAAAATTTAGTACAATGTTTGCATTTTGCTCTTACAGTCAGAGAGCCCTGATACAGTTTTAAGTCAAGAGAGCACTGAAATTTTTAAACAGGCAAGTCACTTCATTAAAAAGGAATCAACCAGAAAACAACCAGGTGTAGCAATTCTCATCAAGGCTCACTATCATTAGAAAACAATTAAGAGGAACAAACTTTAAAATTTGCATTTAAAAAGTGTATTAAAAATACTTGTTTGGCAACAACAAACACATACTCAGTGCACAAAATATTCCTGTGGTCAACCATGGGGATTTTTGCAGACAGTGATATTGTAGTAATGTCTGTAAACTATGGGTGTTTCAGAGAGAAAGTGTTTCACATTTCAGATACATTTGGTCTTAATCAACTGCAGCAATCAGTAAGCCATCATTCAATCACACATACTTGAAGGGTGACTCATCGGATGTCAGGTGTTTAACTCACATGTTCCTCAAGTCACCATCCAGCTCCTGACATTTTCACTCCCGTCTCCAAAGCACTGTGCACAAATGATCACAGTAGCAGAAAAATTACATCAGAGGATTAATATCATTAGTTATCATGGTGAGGATTAATATCATTAGGAGAGATCTGCAATGCCATAACCACTCTGAGTCTTGTAAAAACCACGAGCTAAGCTGCAAGTTATCTCTGTAAAGAAAATAATTAAAGGAATGGAATTTCCAAGATGATTTAGAAATCCCTTTTTTCTGGTAATGTTCTACTGCTCTGTTCTTCAGCCAGTACAATACGGGCATCGTTGTTACTTTATTTTTTAAAAAATATAAACTCTATGATGCCACCGATTTGAAGTAGATCTGTCATTTCACATTTCAAAAAAGTAGCAAGTCATCCACCATGTTGTTTTCTCCATTACTGGCAGGTGTCAATGTACTCAGTACTCAGCATCTGGTTAGCAAAATGTGGCAGACTTCAAGTTTTGGAACTCCTTTCAATGCTTCTCTAAAAGAGCATTGTTTTGATCTCCAAGTTGGTCCAGATGGTATCTCAGAGTTGTCCGACTCCTCCTTTCAAGATAGCTGTCACTATTGTACCAGAGGGGCAAGCAAACAGGCTTTTCAAAGCAAGCCATCGCTACTGGAGATGATCTATCGAAGGAAGTCTGTAACATCTAAATTCTCTAATAAGCACTGACATGAGAGTTTTTGCAAATGAAAGCTATTTCTCCAGTGTGTCAAACTAGAGCTTTGAAGTTTCATGCAGCTGCTGGGCTGGTAGCACCAGGCAATGGATTTCCTCAGAACTCTCCGAGCGCTGATCCCAAAATCGCAACAGCCTATGTGGTTGGCTTGGACTGGAGAGCCTGATCCCACGGCTGGCAGAATGTCAGAGCTTGCATGGAAAAATCAACACACTGAAAACACTTAATAGCAACATAAGGATGCAAGAGGAGCAATTGTCTCAAAGTAAATACTGAAGGAAAGGTGATTCCCATTACTAAAGCACCTTCTGCAACGCCTCATGTGGCTAGCAGTCCTCTTCCTGTCCCACCAATTCAAGCCAACCTCAGAAGCCACAAAAAAAGCCCAGAATATCACAGCAACACCGACAATCAATGCACAAAGGAAAAAGCAAGGGGAAAGTCAAGCAAGTTTCTTCCATTTTAGTAGTGCCTGTAGTCTCCAACTATGCTCCCATTAAAATGCTATGGAGGCCAAGTAAAGTCTTTCCTCTGGCTCCTTTCCTAAGCAATAACTTAATGTAATTCATTATGAAACCAAATAAATAAAACACATTTTTGATCCTTCAGTAGGAAAAAGTACATGTAGATGCGAGTCACTGATAACTGAAAGCACTGCAGACTTAAGCCAGACTTCATATACCAAAAAAATTTTACAATTGAATTATAAGCGTATCCTCGACCTCTCGCAAAATAAGGCCAAATTTTTTACAAACTGTATAAAAACCACTGACTTCAAATGCACTAGAAGCATAGTATTTCTGAAAAAAACCAGACAATTTAATATAAATATGCACATTTTACAAATAGATGCAATTTTTATTAATTTAATTCAGTGAGAAAAAAAATGCCAGTACACGTCTCTACAAATTAACCCCAGTTACTTGCAGTGAATTTTCATCTAGTCTAGTCTAGACAGCTATTCGAAATCGCATTTTGCAGCTACTAAGTCAGTTTGAAATTAAATAGGGAAGCATTTACTTGGATGCAGGCAGTTTAAGGAAAGAGTTAATGACTGTAACTTGAGTAACATCTTACAGTATGTAGAAAAAGGTACTTGGCAGTATCTTTTCTACCATAGTGACGGACCACTTCAGGGCAGAATAAAAAGTAGATATTATTATTTAATATTATTATTATTATTCCTTTATTACAGCTAAAACAACCAACAGGTATAAGAGGTGAAAATTAGATACTCCAAGTTTCTTAATAACCCCAACCAACCAGAGAAACCGACACTCCTCACCAATTTTGAGAATTCTCTTGTCCATCCAAACTGGAAGTGAAACTGTCCTTCTGAAAGGGCAGAAAAAAAAGCTGTGTGGAGAAAGTGATTGTATCAGTATGAATAATGAAATCTTCTTCCTCCAGATTTGTTCCCCACCACAACACTGCAAATCCAACAAACCACATTCAGTCCAAGCATTTAGCAGCCATATACGCTTCAGGAGCTCTTTTAGTCAGCAAAAGTAACATTGTCCTTAATCTACTAAGGAAGGAGTGTCACCATCCCAAGAAATTCTCCAAAAATCAATCCAAATGAATGAAAAACTTGAAGTCAGCTATTCTCCAAAATCATCAGACCTGATTTGAAAAATACATCAAGTTCCTCAAATAAGGCAAAAGAATTTTAATTAATAAGAACTATCTGAAAAGCTTGTTAGAGAAATGAGGCAAATGTCTACAACTATTCATTAAAGTCCTACATATCTAAGTATATAAATACATTCTTTCACTTGGATAATTTTTTTCAATAGAAAGCCCAACAAAATGTCAAAAAAATTTTTCAGTTTTGTGAA
The DNA here is from genome assembly GCF_000695765.1 of Mesitornis unicolor. Lineage (NCBI taxonomy): Eukaryota > Metazoa > Chordata > Aves > Mesitornithiformes > Mesitornithidae > Mesitornis > Mesitornis unicolor. The sequence continues at coordinate 54,505 of NW_010156193.1, forward strand.
TGTCCAATATTAACTCCATTAAAGGATATGGAAAAAATACACATGTGCAAGATATTTGTTGTTTTTTTTTTAATGAAAAGAATCACTTTGCCAGTACACATTCGTTTTCTTTGAAAGGTGTGCTTTACATTCATCCAAACACTAAAAATGTAGTTTCCAAGTATGGCTTATAAGGCCCGTATTCCCAACATTGCACACAGGTTTTTTTGCTAGTGCTTTAAACCAACAGAATATATTTACTTCATGTAAAATTTTTAAATTAAATACCAAGTTAATAGTGTTTCACACTAAAATCTGGCAGAAAGTATTTAACTTCCCTGTGAATGTCAAAAATACCCTTTATGTTACACTTCAGCATCAAAACACTTTGCTTGGAATTGCGATTAACAGTTTGCTGACCGTAGAAATCAAAGTAAAAATGTTTAAAAAATATCTTTTCTTTAGCTTGTTAAGGTGGAGTACACACAAAGTGTATTTAACACAAACTTGCTACCTGTTCCATCAGCCTTAGCAATTTGTAGAACACACGAAGGGTGCTAATTTTCCTTCAAGGTCTGAATCTAATTGACTTTCTGATTCCTTCAACGTGAGCATACATCACAATCTGAGAAGGGCACTTTTTCCACATACACTAAGGTCATCTCTATCTTGCCACAAACAAATGGGAAGCCTCACTTGGTGTTTCCCCTGCCTTCTTGGTGCTGTTGTGATTGAGGCCAATGCTCTCCACATCTGCTAAGAACTGTTCTGCTCCCTTATTGCCACTGCAAAATCACTCTTCTGCTAAATAGAAGGAATTTCTGGAGGCAGTGGCACAGGCAACCCAAACCACCATACTGGAGAACCCCTTCCTTTCCGTTTCTGTTCACTGAGCTCTCTCAAATCACATCTCTCCGATGTTCTCCCACCTTCATCACAGAGGATTGACACCCCCCCCCCCCCCCCCCACACACACACACACACTGCTTGCTCTCACTTCTCTCCTGTGACTTCTTTGACACGGCTGGTCTAGCAGGTTCCAAGAACAACCCCACATCCCTTGCTGCTTGCACATATGTTGCTGTACCATACACACAACAACAGCAGGAAACATTTTGAAGTAGAATATATTACTCTGCCTGAGACAGGCTTTGAATGTGAGAGTTAGTTTAAAAGAGTTAACTAGATCTTGATTTGATGGTATCTCATTAAAGCCTTCAATAACTAAAATTTACTTTATGGGTCCTAAATGTAATTTTCACATTGTAAACCCAAAAAGCAGAGGCATTTGAGAAAAGTAGCTTAAGACAGAAACCTGGCCTCTGGTGAAGAAGCAGCATAATCTTGGAAAGGTGCAAAGATATTGCTCCGAAGTAAGGTTTTTTCACTACTCTTCTGCTCAGACGTGGAAAATTCACATCCAAATAATGTATTGCTAAACAAAGAAATCAGCGGATTTCCCAGAATACATTTTGGAAGATACCACTGAAATCCTTTGGGAAAACAGTCCACAGTAGAACCTTCTGCCTACAACGGACTTCTCTTTCATTGGCATTATCCAAACATGCTGCTTTGCACAGTGCGAGCTACCATTAGGAGAGTACTGAAGCAGAATACTGATCTAGGGTAATAATTTGCAACAACCAAATCACACAACTGCAGTTATATCTAACACAAACCTTGACCATTGATGCACTTCGAAGACCCAACCCTGGCCGATGAATGCACTCACACAAGAAAATACACAAGCAATCTGTATTTCTGTGCACACACATGCAGCACAGACAGAGTCTTAAGCTCATAGCTGTGTCTGGTTTCATAACATATGCCCTTCCTTATCAAATGTCATTTGTATTGCCATCCCTGCATCTGTCTCCACAGATGTCATCCCATGTAATGAAGCATATGGGCTTAAGCTGACATTGTTTGCAAACAGGAAAAGCTTTTGGCAAGAGGAATCAAACATAAAGTGTTCTGCAGGCTGCCTCTCTTAACTCATCTTTGGTTGGCTCCTCTACTCAGCTGAAACTGGTCGGCTATTTTCTGAGAGGGCAGAGTGCCGATCTAACAGATGGGCAGAGGTAAAATCATGCCAAAGAACCAGAATGTGCATCTAATTTGATAATTAGGAGCTGAATTTCCCCTTAGAAATATTGCAGTGGCAGTGCACACCAAGTTTCCAAGCTTAAGGGTAAAAGAATATGCTTCAGCCTATCCAGTTGAGGGTTAACTCTGAAAATGACAAAAAGACAACAACAAAAGTGAGCCACGGAGGAGGGAGGAGACCAACCATGGGCTCCTATCATTCAGGATTAGTGTTCTTCAAGGAGAATGAAATAGAGGGAAGGGGAAGAAAGCAACAGTAAGATTAAGCCTTTATCCTGAAATAGCTCTTCACAAGGGACACCTGCAAATCTTGGCCAAAACAGTTCTGTGGCCTTGCTGAAAATAATTTATGCTGAATAGAGATAAAAGCAAGGAACTGATGGCCACTTTACAAAGCATTAAACACAGCTTTCCTGTTCAAAAGGAATAGCCAAGCCAATAGCCAGTAAAAGGCAAAAGACAAAGAGTGTTTATGGCTCGGTGGAAATCAGACATAATAATGTACACACGTACTTGGAACTGTTGACAATTATTGTCTTGGTTTTGATATACAGTGATACACAGTTATGGCATTCAATAAAAAAGTTAGCAGTAAAAGAGAGACAAAGCTGGGGACCTAACTGAAATTCTCTTTTCATGTATTTGACACATTTACATGCAGTAAGGCAGTGGTCCTGTTCTAGAGAGTCCTGTTGAAACAGGCTCTTCTAGGCCATTTTCCTTTTCATGCTGTGTGTTACCGTCCCTTTCTCAAACCACTTTACTCCGCCGGATGAATGCCAACAGCCATGCAAGGCACAGCACTGGCAAAAAAACACTATTCCAATTCATTCTTCTCTTTCTGCTCCTGAAGTGACTCTTCAGATTCACAGCTTTTAAAACAAAAATGTTAAGAGTAATAACTACGATGGCTTCAGTTAAGTGGGATTTACAGGCTTATATTCTGAATAAAAAATAAAATTTTTAATCTTGTCTTTTTCTTATATAGTCCTATGTGAAATACTCCAAGAAGATAAGAGGTCGCTTACCCTCACCTCACCTACTTTGGGAAGATGACATTCTGAGGGGGCCTTCACGTTGTTGGTGGATGGTAATTAACTCTACAGCACAAGTAGTGTTCTGAGACACATCTTCAGAGCAAAAGGCTCAGCCACAGATTTAAAATAATTTAAATGTGATGGCTGGTAAGTGCCTAAAATCACATGTGCTGCCTTGCAGACCTCCACTGAGACATTTTCCTCTGAAGAAATTTCTCAATGAAACGTCCTTTGTTCCACTGTCAGATTCTGGCAAACTACTTCCCAGTGTAGCGTGAGACTTAATTGGGCTTTTGTTTCATTACCATCAAGACAATGATGCTCAAATGAAGAGCACAACACAGGCAAGTGAGCGAAAGCAATCAATTAGGATGACCCTGAAGTTGTCTTTGAACAGAAAGGAAAGGGCTACTTGTTACTGTGGTCATAGGCTAAAAATGCAAAACACAAACCTGTCACTCACTAAAATAACACTTAGCTTTCTGTAGCAAATAAATTAAATGACAGTTAGTAACTACAAAGAAAAAAAGCATCATTATGAAGCAAGATCAAGATTTTATACCACAGTGCTGCTGTCACAGCTTAGGAAAACAGAATTGAGATAGTGGATTAATGTGAATGCTGGTGTCAAATTATCTATTAAAAAACAGCACTTTCTCCACAAGAAGCCAATAAAAGTAGCATAATGGTTGGTTACAGCAGGTAAACAACGGTGTTCAAGCCATTTTTATTGTCCAACCTGTGATACCACACAGGTGAGTTTACTCTTCTTCCTGACACACAGACATCTAACAAACTGAAAGCTGCTGAAAGCAAGGAACCAAAATCCCCACATCATGACGCCATATGCTGAGGGCCTCTTTTGCCTCATGCAAACTGGAGTCATCAGTCTCTGTCACAGTGAAGGGCACTGCTCTTACAGCACATACACCCACTTAGAAGTTCATTTAAAAGCTTGGGGTACTTCACAGAGGGAGAATAAGAAGTGATACAGCTTTTTGTGCAAAAAGAGCACCAATTGCAGACAGAAGTAGTATTATGCTTTCTTAGCCTGCACGTATTACAACAGGACCTGCCATTAAAAAAAAAATCTGAGAAAGTATCAGAGTTAGAAAGCTATATTAGACAAAGTATAGAAAGTGGAGAGAAAAAAATAATAATCTCAACAGGGAAGAAAAACTACCCCCACGCTAATTTAAGTGAAACCTTTATTACGGAAACACGATATCGGTACCTCCTTACAGAGACTGGAAAAATAATGGAAAAAACCCTGGTGAGACAGGAAACTTAAACACAGCTAATCTAATGATGACTTTCCTAACACAGGAAGCAAGCATGCTACCAAAGAGATGACAAAACCAGAGATTATTTTAGATGTTTACTTATTCCCAGATGTAGCTAAAGTGTGCTAAAGGAACTCGGGTTAAGGACATCAGTCTTACCACTACAGCTTTTTGTTTCAAAATAAAACCCTAGCAATTGACTTTGTAAGTAACAATGCTCCAGGCTTAACAAAACAGAACCTACTTTGCAACAAGTTGTCAAAAGTTACTGACCCCTTTCACACACTCACCTTTGGAAACGCATCCTGTTACACACTGATGTCCTGATCCTGCAAACCTCCACTCACATTAATGCTTTGGTTTGGTAAGCAAGTCTGCAGATGATGCTGGTGGCAGGGGGGCTGGTAAGCACATGCTAGAGGCTTTGGGATGCCATGCTCACCGACTGGACTTCCTGCTTGGAGCTT
>NW_010156194.1:0-12500 GCF_000695765.1 Mesitornis unicolor
CTCCGTAGTTCAACATCTCCCCTAAACTGCAACCGGGAGCTCCCCTGGAGAAACCAGGGGGACGGGGACGGTTTTGTCCCCGGTGTTTACTCAGACCTTGGTGCTTTCGCATCATCTTGGCTGGATTTGATGCCGTCAGGCTCCTGTGTCGTGCCCAGGGATGTCGCGGTGGTTAATCGGGCAGATTTGCTCATTCTTATTTAAAATTGCCTCTTAAGAGATGCCTGCTTTGAGCGGAGGCAGCGTTTCACTGCTGCAGTGACAGCAGGGGGTTTGTTGGCCATCAGAGGGGATGTTGCCTAATTTTTATCAGAGCCCTCATGTGGGCGGGGTGCGGTGCCAAGGGTCCACCAGTGCAAAGGTGCGGTGGGATAAGGGCACTCGCTCCGAAACATCTCTTGAGTGGTGGGGATGGGTTTGTGCTGCAAGGTGAGAGCGGAGGGAAGTCCTGAGGCCACTTGGTCACGATTCCTAAAACCACATTGAGCACCCAGAGCCGGTTATTGCTGGGGATCAGGGATTTTTATTTATGGTTTTTCTTATATAGCCCGAAAAGCCAGAAAACGCAACAAGGCTCGGAATGGGAGGGAGACCAACCCCAGCGAGCGCCGTGGGCGAGATTCGGTTACGGCTTAATCCCGGCTCTCCCAGGTGCCGGACGGGCGCTGTGTCAGCATCATGAGATGTGCTGGGGGGGTCCCCTGGATTTGTCAGCTGCGAAGATCACGGCAGAGGCCAGGACTGTTTTCCCCGTGTCATTAACGATGGGTGTGTTAATTGTACACCGAAACGGGAGGGCCTGTGTCTCCCCTGCCCCCAGCTCGCTTTGGCTAGGACAGGCTCAGGAGCTGCTTGTAGGGATATTTTTGCAGGTGGTATTTCTGCAGATCAGGTTTTTCACACCTCAGGATCACAAGGAGGGTGTCAACAGTTTCCCTCCCTTAGTTTTAAGGCCAGGAAGTGCATACGCTTGATCACAGTGAGGAAAATAGTGTGGATGCTCTTCACCTCTAATCCTGGCTGCCACCACCCGGGTTGGGTGTTCAAGGGTTCCCAGAGGTCAGCGTTTTGGTGAGCAGCATAGAGGGAACCTGGGCTCGGGGACGAGTTTTGCACCTTGAGAGGTGAAATTCGCCAAGGGCAGGGGCCCAAGGTGAAAGTTTTCACCACTCCTGGGCAAGGCGGCACCACTGAGGCACCGGGAGAGGTTTCTGGAACGCCGGTTACGTAAATTGCCCTGGGATCGCTGCCATCCAGGTTAGAAACCGGCTTCCTCCAACCTTTGCTTTCTGAGTCATGGAGCAGAGGTGCTGTCACCGTGGAGGCATCGGTGCTGTTGTTTAAGGGGTTTTGGGTTTTTCCATTGTGCTCCATGGATGGGTCTTGGCCAAAAGTCCCTTGTCCTGGCTGGAGCTTGACCCGATCCCTGACAATTCCTTGTCCCAGAGACTGAGCTATAGCTTTATTATACTTCCTTTTTTTCTCTCCTTCTCTCTGCTGCTTACGTTATCCAGAATATTGCTTATGTAGTAGAAAAACCTGGCTGGGGCAGAGCACGAGCGATGGAGAGCGGAGCTGAACGGCTCCATCACCATAGCGATGGACGCTGCCATCGGGGCCGTGCTTTCCTCTAAACTCTTGGTGCACGCACACACGGCAGCGCAAGGATTGTGCCAAACCCAACCACTTCCAGCTCATTATTTTTGCCTGTGTATGTGTATCACCCTTTATTGAGCAGGAGGTATTCATGAATAACTATCTTTTTTGAGCATCTTCGCTGAACGGTGCATAAAACTGTGATTAAAAGACAGGGGAGGAAGCCGTGCGGCTTTCGTTGCTGAGGTGCTGAGTGCATGGACTCCTCGCTCTGTTTGGGCTACGTGAGTTTGTTTGGAGATCTTTGCTTTTCCTTTCTCTGAACTGCAATTGGCAAACTCCATAAATTCCACTTAATCATAAAATGCCTTGTTCTTGTCTCAAAGCCCAGAAGCTCTGGGGTGAAGGGTTTCTTCCCCTACTCCTTCCTGCTTGAATGCTTCATGGTTGATCAAAGTTGGGTGACAGCATCTTTGGGTACCCGGGACCCTTGTTGTGCATCTCAAAAGTGCCCTGTCAGGACCTAAATGTCCAGAAATAGCAGCAGGCTGAGTTTCTGCTCAGAGTTGTCGATAATTTGGGCTTGTGCCGATGGTGCCAACCGTAGAGCACAGCCCTCGATGGCAGCAGGAGCGGACAGGGGCGCTCGCGTGGTCCCGTCAGGGGTGCGACTCGTCCTGGTTTCGGATCAGCGCAGCGCTGCCCTGTTGTGTAAATTGCTGCCTGTGCTGCAGATTATGTGGAATTAAAGGGATTTAAAATGCAAGATGTCCTAAGATAAATATCTCCCAAGTTCAGCCAGGCTGGCAGTTGCGTAACCCAGCGCGCTCGTTTTTCCCCTGTGCTTTCTTTCCCTCACGCTATCGAGAAAACTCATTGCAGCAGCCTGCGTGCTGAAGGGCTTCGGCGTTGCCTCTCGGGCAGTTTTGGCTGTCGCCTGCCCAGCGGTGCCCTCGCTGCCGCTCCACGTGCCCATCAGATTAGCTCCGTAATCCCCACATCCGCTCATCCCGGAGCAGGGCGGGCTGGGAAGCTGCAGGGATGGGAAACCCAAGGCCAAACCCTTCTTGGTAGCCCAAGCCCCGCTGTGTCTGCATTGGCTTCTTGCTGGGCACCCAGGGGATGGGGCTGTGCCTCCTCCTATCGTAGGCATTGCCTGGTTACTGCTTGCTGGGAGAGCTTCGGGGTTGTTTTCAGGGCAGGATGTTCAGGAGGCTCCTTTCTACCCCAAAATGACTTGCCGTAAGGGGGTATCAGGCATGGAGGCACATACACTGTACAGGGGGAGGGCAGGAACAAAGCGTTTTAAAGAGACAAATGTTAAAACAACAAAACCCATAAACTATCTCAGCTCTGCTTCCGAGGCGGTGAGCGGCCGTGTTTTATCTGGGGAGGTGATGGGGCTGTGCCGTGCGTGTTTACGAATGGCTCTTGAATTCCATATGAGGGAATGAAGCCTGGTTTTGTGCTGGGGCAGAAGGAGAGCGCTTGGCTCCGAACCCTGCGATTCTCTCCTTACGCATCTGCCTTGTGTCGGCTCGAGAGAGCGAATGTTGGAGCTTCAGGAGCTTCATCCCCTGAGACCATGGACCCGCACGCCCAGGAAACCTCCCAGGGGTGGATGCCGGTCTCCTCCTTTCCTCATCCCTTCCATGCCCAGGTAGGGTGGATTCGTGGCAGCAGCAGGACCGGTGTCCCCAGGGGTAGGGAGCTGATGAACCGCAGCACTCGAGATCTGGAGGCAGCTCCGGTGTCTCCTGCCTTATCCTTGGACAGACCCCGCGCTCACTCGCCATGTGCTGCTCTTGCCAGGGGAATAAATGCCCTTGTCCCGAGCACCCACTCACCCTCTCCTGCCCTATAGATCAGTTTCCCTCTGTCTGACACAGCAACTCTGCTTCTTGAGCTGTTTTGGACATAAACAGCCCTCCCCGAGCTCTGGTTTGGATTAGCAGTGAGTTATGGGTTGTGGATCAGTGGTAAACAGCAGCGTGTTTCCAAGGCTGGTTATCTCGAGCGCCGTATCTTCCCCCTTTTCGTGGAGGCTGCACGAAAACACTGAGTCTTACTTCACTTCTTAGCTATTCTTTGTGCTCGTGGCACTGAGAGCTCCGTGTAAACACCAGGGCTCTGTTCCTCGGAGAAAACTTGGCTTGCGTGGTCGTGCTGCTGCTTTTTTCAGTCATTGGCTGAAAATACTCACAAACTAAGCTCGGTTTAAGTTGGTAGTAAGGTGAAGCTCAGAGTGAATCCATATAAATAGATATAGATATAGATATAGATATAGATATAGATATAGATATAGATATAGATATAGATATAGATATAGATATAGATATAGATATATCTATAGATATAGATATAGATATAGATATAGATATAGATATATCTTGCAGGGCCAGCATCAGGCCAGGAGGCAGATGATCTTCTCCATACCTGATGTGGTGGTGCTCCAGTATGGACTGGCTTGAGGTGGGAGAGACCTGAATATGACGATATAGGGGACTCTGGCCTGTTTCCTGTGGATTTGGAGTATCTGAGAACTAAATTTGTGCTTAATTTTAGCTCTTTAGTGTTATACTTGTTACTGGGAGCTGGCTGTGAGCAGGTAGCCAAGCGGTTTAGGAACAGCAGCGATGACCTCCTATGGGAAGCAGCAGAGTGGGAACCTGGCAGCACCCAGTGAACGTTGTAGAAAGGTTTAGTCAGTGCCCCCAAAGCTCTCTCAGGATCAACAAATGCAAGTTTTGCTTTGTATTAATAGGAAATAAGTTAAATTTGGCCCAAGGGGGGCAGGGGACAGTGCAGCCCCAAGGCAGATGTCAGGCTCATGTCCCTTTGCTTCTCCAGGGAAGGAGCTGGCTTTGTTTCTGTGAGATTCCTGGAGAGCTCTAAAAACCCAGGCATTTGGCTAAGAATCTGAGCCCGAAGTACAATTGCATTGAAAAAGAAGTGTATGAATGTGCCTTGTTCTTCCAAAGAAAGAGAAAAAGTTCATTATTTTTGGAGCCCGAGGCTGTAGTGCAAATAGATGTCAAAGCAAAAATCTTCTTGCCCTTGTTTTTCTCCACAGTCTGCAGAAAACCTTTGGTACGTGCTTATCCTGCTCCGCATATCTATATCCAAATAAATCCCACCCGCTTCTCTGGGCTGTGCCGAACCCGATCCGCCTCTGGTTTGGCACTCGGTGACACCGCTGCGGGTGGTTGGGGTCACTGCTGTGACTTTGTCAGAGCTGCAGCAGCAAAAGCTGGACGTGCAGGATGGAGGTGGCCTGGAGCCAGGCAGGTGGGGCAGGTTTATCAGCTGCGACAGGGTCACAAATAACTGATAAATGTCTGTATGGAAGCCAACGTCATGGCAAAATGGGCTGTAAGCTGCACTCTGGCACAGCTTTCCTGTCTTCACCTCATATCCCATGCTTGCTGCTTCCAGTAGACCCAGAGCAGCAGTGGAGGGGCAGCCACGGCGTGGATATGGGAGATGGGATGGGATGGGATGGGATGGGGTCTCTCAAGCAGTTCCTGCAGCATTTGCTGCCATGGGGGGAGACTCCTGTACCCACTGTCCCCGGGATCCATGGGGCACAGGGGAGCTGTTCACCCCACAGGCGATGGTTGGTATCTAAGTAGCCCTAATTTCATTTGGGAGAGTCACAGAGTCATTGAGGTTGGAAGAGACCTCCAAGATCATCCAGTCCAACCATCAACCCAACCCCACCATGGCCACTAAACCATGTCCCCAAGTGCCACATCCAGGCGCTTCTTGAACCCCTCCAGGGATGGGGACTCCACCACTGCCCTGGGCAGCCCCTTCCAGTGCTTGACCACTCTTTCAGTACAGAAATTTTCCCAGTATCCAATCTAACCCTCCCCTGGCACAACTTGAGGCCATTTCCTCTTGTCCCATCACTTGTTACTGGGAAGAAGAGACTGACCCTCCCTTGCTACCCCCTCCTTCCAGTGTGGGGAGACTCTCTGGACAAAAGCCTTTTTTTCCATTGCAGAAAGTGTCCCTTTGGTGTACAAGGAGCACTCAACTGTCTTGCACCACGTCTGAAAGTGGCATCCTCCCCTGTTTATCCTGCATGAAGGGCTCCCAAAGCCAATGTAAGGGGGTGTAAGGAATAGCCCCATGCCCATGTGTGCTAACAGGAGCTTCTCTTCCTTTGCAGAACGGGCAGGCTGCTCCAGAAGAAGGTGGGAATCCACCATCCAAGGTAAAAACGCTCTGGGGTTACGTCTTTGAGTCATCACCGTGAGCTGCGTGTGGGGCGGGAGCTGATTGGGGAATGGGTTATTTATAAATCCCGTAAGCTGCTGCTTTGTAATCTGGATGAGGGCATGTGGGAGCGTAAGGGACTGGAGTAGGGCAAGAGAAAAGATAAACCCTGTGTCTTCCTGTCCCTCTGGTCACCCAGACCAGTCTGTGAAGTTTCCCCAAGGGCCACCTCTGTCCAGAACCAGGAGATGGGCTGGTGGCCATGGCAGAGGGCTCGGAGTGAGAGTCCTTGGGGTGTTTCAGTTTATGCCCATCTGTGCGCTGTGGTCGTGCCAGATGGGATGAGAAATACAAGAGTGTTTGATGGTTTTGGCGTGGCTGCCATTGCAGAGAGCCTGGTATCTGTTTATTCTCTTGCTCAGTGGGGCTCCACCTTGGTCAGGTTTCTCTCTGTATCCCCATTAACATCAGTGGGGAATGGCAGAGTGGACTGAGCTGTGGTCTTCCATGCTTTGGGCAAGGGTCTGAATCTGCCAGACCTTCCCCAGCACCGAATGCTCCTGCTCCACACATGAGCAGTGTGGTCTTAAACGCCATGGATTGTCCAATGTGAGCCCTCTCCAAGTACAAGACCAAGGATACCATGGATATTTCTTAATGGCACCAACACTTCTGTCCCGCAAGACACCGTGCAGTGCAGAGGAGCCATGTCAGCGCCCTGAAATCATAGACCTCTCAGGATTTCCTTTTCTGATACGTCCGTGCTGTAACCGTGTTTGATTTGGCTCGGCAGACCTGGCTGGAGGGGTTGTCAGGAGCTCGTCCCGTGCCCTGCCCTCAGCGAGTGCCCTGGAGCAGCTCCTCTCTGAATCATCGCCCGTGCTAAAGGCCACGGGGGCTTATTGTATCGTTTTCCCGGTTGGTTACTGTTGTATTTTTAGCAAGAGAAATCTAAACCTAAAAAAAGCAATCGCCTGCTTTTCAGCCAGTTCTTTCCCAGGGATTTACGCTGGACTTTCAGCATTGCCGTTGTGTCTCAGCGATCTGCTCTGCCTTTCCGTCCCAGTTGCTGGACTGGAGCTTTTCCAGCGGCCTGCAGAGAAACCTGGCGTGGGTCAGAGGAGCTGAGGTCAATGAGACTGCTCCCCTCCCCGAGAGCAGTGGTTTTATGGCTCCTCTCGGTGTCTCTGGCATGGGGAAAAAAATAATCTCTCTTTTCTGGTCGGATTCCAGCTGAACTCCTGAGACTTCACCTCCTTCATCTTCAAACACTTGGCTCAACGGCCCTCCTGTAAAAGCCACTGAAGGATGTTTGCTTTAAAAATAATTGAAGATTTATGTTTTCTTTTCGCTGGGACAACCCCTGGCTGCTTCCGTCAGTGGATGCAGCCCCACAGAAAGATGAGGGCAAAAAGCCCCTGTGTTCTGGGGGCTGCGCTGTGCCTGCGGGCAGGCGTCCTGCACTGCCTCCTTTGCACTTTTCCGAGGCACCGTGACCAAAATGCCTGTGAGCAGCGTCTGACAGTCCCATTTTCGGTAACTTTTGGACACGTGAAGCCCTGCTACACGCTCCTGAAATACCCTCGGTCGTGTTTTCCAAGTTTGTACAAGGTACGTTTGCTGCCAGCGCAGCCAAGTGAAATCTCTCCTGTAAACACGTCCCTTCAGCTCCGAGGCAACCTCTGCTGCTCTGAGCCAGCTGCGATGCTGCAGATGGGGAAAACAGGCAGCACCCTGAAGATATTTCTATTTTCCTATTCATCTGGGGGTAGACGTCAGCAGCAGCTTCTGGCACAGGTTCTACCTACAACAAGGAGTAACAGAGGAGTAAGTGGCAGTAAACACTTGAGGTTGGCAATTGGAGGTTGCTCGGGCTCCCTCCGTGCCCTTGTAGCTGTGTGAGAGCTGTAAGGGGAAGAGCCGCCTTTATTCCAGGTTTGTACTCGTTATCCTTTTGCGGCTAATTCTGTGATCTCTCCTAAAAATAGCCCGAAGCCGTGGTGATTACTCGACGCCCACACAGAAACGCTGTCCCTCCGCCTGTCCCCGTCAGCAGCGTGATACAGCCGGGAGCCCAATCATAGCCCTCAGCAATGTCCAGAGAGACTTTGCAGAGGAGGAAATCCAGGAGTTCCTCAAAAGATTTGGGAGCTTCGCAGCTGGTAGGGTGAGACCAACGCAGCCCAACGCCTCCGTCACCGTCTCACCCGCTGGTGTGGCACATTGGGGTCTGTGGGTGTGAAATGCGATGAGTGCAGAGGTAGCGAGGGGATGTTTTGGGCCAGGCTGGCTTTGTTTTGGGACTTTCCTTCGTAGCTCCAACTCAGCTTCCTACCAAGGACAGCTGGAGCGTTTCACAACTGCCTGGGGCTTTTATGGTGCACAAGTCCCCGCAAGCATCGTCCCTTGGTCTGTTTATGTGAGTATTTGGGAAATGCCTGCAGGATGCTGCAGTTTGGGCAGGAGCTGAGCATCTGCCTCCCTCTGCATGGTCACAGGGAGAGGAGCCCACAGTCAGGGCCATCCTAACAGCTTCCCAATTCCCAGTAGGGGATTCCAAGCCAAAGCCTCTCCAGACAGCAAACACAGTCCCAGATCGCTCATGCCCAAATCCCGCTGTGTCCGGATGTGTCCCTGCAGCAGGAGTTTGCAAACTGCCAGGCAATCCTGGCCGTATCCCTCAAAGCAGATTGCTAACGCAGCGCTGCACCGAGCAGGAGATTTGGGCGAGGACGGGGGTACCAGGGTGGACGTTTTGTTTTCACCTCCTCTTTAGTGGTGGGGTTTGACCCTGTTTAAAATTGATGTTGGTGCAAGGGTTCAGTGCAGCATCTGCAGGCTGCAGAGCAGAAGAGCTGCTCGTTTGTGTTGGTGGGAGAGGAGCAGGGCTGATGCAGGACTGATATCCCAATATCTTCAGCGTTTGAAGGTTCAGGGCTTGTGTTCTTGCTTGTTTTGTTTCCTTTGGCACAGCCTGGGCTGACACCGAGCGCAGCATCAGCTGCGACAGCCCTGGGTTCCCCTCGGCTGTGTCTCTGTTCAGGTCAGAAGTGGAGCAGGAGGTCTCTTGCTTTGCTCCCCAAAGCTGCCATGCCCCAGGGGTTCATCGGCAGCACCATGCGTTGGTCTCTGAGTGCTGCACCTCATTCTTGAGGTTTTTAATTGTCAGGTTGAAGATTGGTCCTTGTTCGGCTGGGGAACGGCAGCAGAGAGCTTGAATTGGGTGGAAAAATGGATCCTGGCGTAATTGGGGTTTCTCCTCAGCGTGGCTGAGGGGGTGAGCGTGTGCTCCCTGGAGGTGCCAAGTGGAGAATTTACACATGGAAGTACAACTCGCAATTAGTGAAATGGCTTCATAACGAAGAGCAGCGGAGGGGGTTTGCAGCGCTGAGCGTGCCCACACTCTCTGGAGGTAACGCGGGCTGGGGGTGCTGAGCAGTGTGTTCCTGGGTGGTAATCACAGCGCGGAAGGAAAACCGGGGAGGTGAATGAGTAACCTCTTCAGCTCTGCCCCGCACCATAAAAGAGACCTTTGAGATGGCAGCCAGGGCTCTGCTGTGCACGCCAGGCCCCACCTGCACCGGCTGAGCCTTGCAAACTGCAGCAGGGATGCACTGAAGAGGAAGATGCAGCTCCTGCCCACACCCATGTAACTCCTGAACCATCACCATGTCCCGAACGGGTGAGGGTGCACAAAGATCCCCCCACAGCATCTTCAGCGAGGGATGCAGGAACCGTGGGCATGGACACCTTTGGCCAGCGAAGTCCCTGCATGGCCAGCGTTGACATTTGTTTGTCATTTGGGTGGAGCACCCTGTGGTGATGCTCTCACGGTGCCAAGGGCAGTCACAGCGCTGATATGTCACTCTTTGGGATGAGCTGGAGGAAACAGGGTCGTAGCCATCTCCAGAAAAAAGTTGGCTGCTGTTAGAAATAAGCCTGGTTCTTGGTTTTCCTAAACTTCTGCGCTTGCTGAGCTGCTCTTTGCTCCCACCTGCAAACTGGACGTACTGGAGCAGCTTTCTGCAGGCTGGGCATCAGTGCTGGTGAGGAATCCTGCTCCAACCTCTGGTCAGGAACTGGGAGTTCTTCATCCTCCTCCAGTGCAGAGGAAGAGAGGAAGGTTTGAGCTGCTCCGTCACGGCGTGCGGCACCATGGCTCTGGTCCCCAGTGATACATCGCTCTCCTTCACCCAGCGTTTACGCTGTGTGTCTTGCTGTCGGCTTCGCTGTCTGGCAGAACCATTGGGTGCTTGGAGGGGAAACTTGAGGCACCTCCTCTCCGCAGTGGGGGAGGATGAGTCATGGAGACCTTTTGGCCACCGAAGGGCAAGGCCTGCATGCCCACCACGTGCCCTTGCAATGGGTCCTTGCACAGGCTGATGCTGCCAGCGTCATCGCCAGCTCCAGACCAAGTTAAACCTTGTTGATGGGAGCCATGTCCACTGGTGGGATCCTCGTCCCCACTGGACACTGCTCTGACCGTGGCCTCGAGGTGCAGGGTTTGAGAGCAAACAAGTGAAATGCTCTGCTCGGCGTGTTTGCACAGCTGCTGCTGTTTTCTCCAAGGATTGCAAAGCTGTCAAACATGGGAAGAGCCGGGTACCACGGCAAATCCCTTCTCTGCCCCTTCTCTGTCACTTCCAGCCGCTCGGCCAGGAGCGTTTTGGTCGGTCCCATCCCCCTGGGATGACCTGGAGGGAGCAGAACCTCTCGAGCGTGGCGCGGTGCTGCCTGGAGATCCACCCTCCCCCGGGGCTGCCTGCAGCCATCGCTGCTCTCTTCGCCTGTTTTTCCACTGTTTTCTCTTTCCCAGCAGCTCTTTGAGTTCAGTCTGGTTGCTCTGTTTTGGCAGTGGGAGCAACCGAGGGTTTGGTTTTAATGCAACGCCTGACAGCTGCCGGGCTTGCTCCAGCCGGAGCGTTTGCTCTTCGCCCTTGGCAAGGCCGGGCCATGGTTAACAGCAGCTTCTGAGCTCTTTAAAAAGAAAAGAAAGATTGCCAATAAATGCCTGTTTGAGGAGCGGAGTCGCTGATGAGCTGCAGGCTCTGATGAATAATTGAAGAGGGGTCAGTTTACAGGACTTGCACACGAGGAATGCAGCAGAGTCTGCAGAGCCAGGGCTCGGCAGCCTCCCCGCAAACCTGCTCTGGGTTCTTCTCCATTCCCATCCGCTTCATGGGTTTATAGAAACTGTCTCCAGAAAGCCTCTTTTATTGAAAAAAAATCTTTATGGTGTGCGTAACCTTCCCTGCTGTGCCCTGAGGACTCCCGCCTGCCCCGAGCCCTTCTGCACCCTTAGGAAATGCTGCTCGCAGCAAGGGGCACAAAGGCATCCTCAAAACTCCACCCCATCTCAACACAACGATGCTGGGAGGCAGAGTCACTTTAATCTGGAGAAGAGGAGGCTGAGGGGAGACCTTATTGCCCTGTAAAATACCTGAAAGAGGTTGGAGTGAGGTGGGCGTTGGTCTCTTCTCCCAGAAACAAGTGATGGGATGAGAGGAAGTGGCCCTAAGTTGCTCCAGGGGAGGGTTAGGTTGGATATGGGGAAAATTTCTGTACTGAAAAGAGTGGTCAAGTACTGGCAGGGGCTGCCCAGGGCAGTGGTGGAGTCCCCATCCCTGGGGGGGTTCAAGAAGCCATGGATGTGGCACTTGGGGACACGGTTTAATGGCCATGGTGGAGTTGGGTTGATGGTTGGACTGGATGATTCTGGGGTTTTTTTTCCAGCCTTAATGACTCTGTGATGCTCTGAAAGGGTTCCCCAACTGCAGATGAAATCCAGGTCCTTCCCTCCCCAGCCCAGGAGCGCGCAGCAGCCGGGAGATGTCACCCTTGGGGAAAACGAGGGCGTTTATCCCTCATTTGTACTTGAACCCTTGGTCTTGGCGTGGCTCTGGGAACACAATCGGGCTGTGAACGCGATCTTTTTGTGCTCCCGTAAGCACTCCCAGCCGTGCTGCTATTGATTTCCTCGCTGTTGGAGGTGTATTTAACCAGGCAGCTGGGGCTGGCCTGGTTACAGATCCCAAATGTGCAGCTTATGGAGCGGGAAACGATGGCTCTGCACCAGCACCGGGGTCCACGATGGTTTTGGGGGGGTCACAATGGGTTATTCCCGGTGTTCAGGGTGGCTGTAATCCCCGTGCTGTGATGTTTGGGAAGGGGATGGCTGGTGATGGTCAGGGTCCTGGCCCCAGCACACAGGGATGGTGCTGGGGTGGGAAAACCAGAGCCCAGAAGGTTTCAAACTGGGAGGGAGCGCAGTTGGCTGCGTCGGTATTTTAAAATTTTTCATTATTAAGCGAAAAATTGTGCTTTGCTACAGCAGATGCGCATCCCATGTGCACTCACTAGGGTGTGTTTTGGACATATTCCTTTGATTTCTTTTAATATTGCTGTAGTGCAGCGCCACCCCAAAAACATCTCTTTTCCTTCAGTGTATTTACACGTGCGTCCTTCCCAGAGGGTGCGAGAGATCCGGGTGCTCCCAGCACATCCCAGCACCCGGTAAGCACCAACCAAAGGCTTTTCCAAGTCCTGCGACCGCTTCTCATGCGTCTTGCAAGGAGAAAGCTGCCAGCAGCATGTGTGCCGTGGGAGGAGTGTGGAATTCCTGCCGTACCAAATAGTTTCCACATCCCACGGTAACCCCAGGGGCAGCAAACACCGCTCGGCTC
>NW_010156194.1:14303-20524 GCF_000695765.1 Mesitornis unicolor
TATGAATCTCCTTTAAAGCTCTGTCCATGACCCCGAGCATTTCTGCTGTCCCATTTGTGTGTGGGCCCAAGCACTGTGCCCTTGTGGCCAAGAAGGCCAATGCCATCCTGGGGTGTATCAGGAGGGGGGTGGTTGTAGGGCAGAGAGGTTCTCCTCCCCCTCTACTCTGCCCTGGTGAGACCGCATCTGGAATATTGTGTCCAGTTCTGGGCCCCCCAGTTCAAGAAGGACAGGAACTGCTGGAGAGAGTCCAGCGTAGGGCTACAAAGATGATCAAGGGAGTGGAGCATCTCCCTTCTGAGGAGCGGCTGAGGGAGCTGGGGCTCTTTAGTTTGCAGAAGAGGAGACTGAGGGGAGACCTCATTCATGTTTATAAATATTTAAAGGGTGAGTGTCACGAGGATGGAGCCAGGCTCTTCTCGGTGACAAACAAGGATAGGACAAGGGGTAACGGACACAAACTGGAACACAGGAGGTTCCACTTCAATTGGAGAAGAAACTTCTTCTCAGTGAGGGTGACAGAGCCCTGGACCAGGCTGCCCAGAGAGGTTGTGGAGTCTCCTTCTCTGCAGACATTCAAAACCCGCCTGGACGCCTTCCTGTGTAACCTCATCTGGTGTTCCTGCTCCGGCAGGGGGATTGGACTGGATGAGCTTTGGAGGTCCCTTCCAATCCCTAACGTTCTGGGATTCTGTGATTTCTCCCTCTCCCTGCAAAAGCTGTTGCTGATTCTCTGGTGTCTCGTAGGGCTGTGGGCACACCTCTTCCCTCTGTCTGCTTTTATAAAACCCCCCAGGGCTGAATTCTTCTGCAGCTTTTCCTGCTCCAGGAGGGGTTGGAAGTGGCTGAGGAGCTCATGTGTCTTTTCTCCATGTCCTCTTGCAGATACTGAGCAAAAGTAACCCTGTCGTAGAAAATGCAATGAAACGGTGCTCAGATCTGGGCTGTGGGGCAGTGATGTTTGGGATGATGCTGCAGTGGGAAAACCGGAGCCTGTGAGGTTTCATCCTGGAGGCTGCAGGGCCTAGGGAGCACGGGCTGGGGTTAAACCCCATGTAGGAGAACAGGACAGACAGAGAGGGTTTTAAACCTGCTTGAGGTTTCCAATTATTATTTCAATTTTAATTGCGTGTGGTGCAGCTTTGGTGTTTAATCTTTGAATGCAGCCTTGGTACTGCAGTACCTGCTTAGTTAGAGTGAAACTCCTCGACTCTCCCAGGTGTGGTGGTGGTGTTTTTAACTTTGCCAGCTGAATGAATTCGGTCTCATCTCACAAACTGTTCTCCTTGGCTGGACGTCTGTTTTCACCTTCTCTGTGCTGTGACGAGGAGCAGGTCAGGAAATATCTCCTTTCCTGGCAAATACGGAGCTGCACCCCCTGCGTGCCCGGGCCCAGTTCTCCCCTCCTAGCAAAGCCCCGGGGACAGTGGTGACCCCACCGTGTGCAGGACGTGTCATGGGGCCGCAGTGACATTTCTCAGCTCCCAGGAGGTCCCGGAGCAGTCGCAGACCTCGAGAGGCGTCGCTGGGAGGGAAGGTTTCCTGTGGGGGCAGCGAGCGTTGCCCACAGTGTGTTCCTGGCACTCGCTGGATGGCAACCGAGCGCATTGAGATCTGCAGCTGCTGACACCACCTCCACCATCGCTTCCTCTGGTGGCAAAACAGCCCAGCTCCCTTCCCTTGGTCCTGTTTCTCCCAAAAGATCCATCCCATCCCATCCTCCGTGCTGAACACGAGTCCATCCAAGCTGAAACCCTTCATGTGGCCTGGGCATCCCTGCTGGAGGAGGGACGGTGCCACTGGGACAAGCATCCCATGGGATTTCACAGGCTGGGGGCTCCCAGGAGTGCCAGAGGGGACCCAGACAAGCGCTGCAGCCAAACGGACGTGGTTCTGGCCATTTTTTTGGTTGCGAAGGAAAGCAGCCGTCAGCCTTGCCCAAATAAGGCCTCTGCAGGAGGGGAGGCAGCGGCTGGGGAGGTTTCTTTGCTGTGTTTGTTCCCCTTTTTGAGAACCACCGCTTTAAAAAACAAGTCCCAGGCAGAGCAGCCTTTGCCTCTCTGCTCTTTACAGCAGCAAAGTGACCTTGTTTCCTTGCAGAGCTCCAGCACCTCCTGCGTCCCCTTTACCCCAGGCTCCCTGCAGCGCGGGGGCTGCTGCTCCGCAGGGAGGTTATCGCTCTGTGCAGGGTGCACCAAATAACTCAATGCAAAATTTGAGGTGTGTGAAGCTCCTGAGGCTGCACCCGGGGGGGATTTGCATGAGATGGATGCGATGGACATCATCTTCACCCAGTGCAAAGCTTTGGTCCCAAAACCCTGATCCTTCCCTCTCTGGTGCTGTTCCCAGCGCTCGGTGGGTGTCACTGGGCAGTCCCTGGTTATTCTGATTTAAATGTGCAGGGTTAGCACATGTCAGCTCTGTTTTACGTAGCTGTTGCTGGGACTTGCTGGCGCCAGTGGAGCAGCTGGGTAACTTCTGAAACCATCCAGGGCGTCTTGTTTTGCGTAGCCGAAACGCAGATGGCCTCTGGATGGGAACTGGGACTGAGCCCGTGGCTCACCCCTTCCCTTGCAAACACAGAAACTGGGAGAGGATCAATTCAGAGCTGAAACCTGCCATTCCTTCAGTGTCTGCACTGCCTGACATGGCCAGTTCCCATCTCCATCCCCCTCTGGCTGTCTTTAGCATCCCTGGATGTAGGAGAGCAGGGTGCAGCACCGTGGTGCAGAAACAAAGCTGTGCAAACCGCCCCCCCCATGGCTGAAATTGCTCTTTCTGTGCTATTTTTCCTCTCTCTGACCCACCCTGACCCTCTGGCAAAGCCTGCTGAGATTTGCCGATGGAAAGCGCGGTGCCGAAGCACCCTTAAAACCACCCAGCCTTTTTGCTCGGCTGCCGGTGCTGTGCAGCCACGGCCGCACCATGCGATTTCCCCATACGAAACCGCAGTTTCCTTTCAGCGAAAACTCCCAAAAATACAGATCCCAGTGACGTAGCTCCGAGGCTGGGGGTTCTCGTGCCGGTCGGGGTGCTGCGGAGCGCAGAAACCAGCCTGCAAAGCATGGGAGCGTAAGCAGCCGAAAAGCGGTGGAGATGCTGAGGCTCCTCTTCCGCAGCAAACCACGGATCCAGGAGGCAAGTGTCACCCATAAAATATCTGCTCTGTCTCTTGCGCAGGACGCGAGAAACCGGGGAAATCGCCCGATCTCGGAGCACCGGGCCTTTATCCCAGTTAAATTAACAGCTTCTCCTTTTGGAAGAGGCGTTTCTGGTGGTAAAACGGCTTTCTAAGAAGTGGCTTTCCTAGGTGCTGCCAGATTTTTTGGGAGTGTTTTGGGACCAGAGCATGTGTTGAAGCAACAGAAATTAAAACAGCTTCTGGTTAGTTGTTGATGAATAGGAAGGGAAATGCCAAAAGCGTAATCTGTTTCTGGCTCTTGCGGGGTTGGTGGTTTTTTTTTTCCCCTTTCCTTGCATTTCGCTGTGACTGTCTCCACCAGCGAAGTGACAAAACGCGAGCGAAAACAAACCTGTCTCTTGGCTTCTGCCTTGTCAAAGGCTTCCTCAAAGAAAAAAGAAAAAAAACCAAAAGGGGTGGAAAGCAGGAAATAGGACTCGTGTTTTACACTTGGGGTTGGGAAAAACCTAAAAGCAAACCCGTACATGTGTCCCCAGCCCTGCTCTGGGGTGACGGAGCCATCTGTGCGGTTCGAGGAAGTTCAGAAGAAGATGTCTCCTCTTCCCGCTCCAAATTCGGCTCAGACGGGGCTGGGGTCTCCTTTTCTTTCCCAGAGGCAGCGAAGACCGTTTCAGTGGTGCAGGAATGGTGTAAAAATGCCCTCCCCCGTGGCTGGGGGTGTCAGGAGGTGGCTGGTAGCTCCCCAGAGTGGTGTCTTGTGCTGCTGGGGTGGACCTGCATTTTGGGGTGCTTGGGAAGGGATTTAGCTGCGGCTTTGGGTGATGTCTCATCCGACTGTCCCAGGCATCCTTCTCCCAAAACCAAGGAGATTCGGCTGCTCCCACAGCAAGGGCAGAGCAGGAGAGGGGAGGAAGGGGAAGAGGCGACTGCAGGGGCCCCCTCACCTGATTCAGTGCTTCCGGAGCTGAAAATCAGTTAATTCTTAACTCTGATCTCGCTCTTTTCGCACTGCTCCTCCCTTCCCTCAAGGCTTTTCCATCTCTGCCCTCTCCAGGGGTGAGGAACTGCTTGAAATGGGGCAAGAGAAGGCACTGCCGAGTCTCTCGTAGGTCCCTTCTGTCTGCAGTCACATCGGTTTTATCTCATCCACAGCCAAACACTTGAACCTCTCGGAGGAGACGTTAAAAAGCCAATCTGTTTTTTAGGGGGGATTTTTCTGTTCAAACTTAGCTCGCTGTCTAATAAAACAGGTGAAAGTACCTGGGTGTGATAGGAAATCTATGTACGTTGGTTAAAATACAGCAGGTTTGGGGATTGCAAAACTTCCTGACCTTGCAAAAACTTTGAAGTCTGAGTTTTTGGGGGAGAAGGAGCCGAATCCCAGCTGAGAAACAGCTCTTTGAACTCACTTTAAACACTTCTGCATCCCTCCCTGTAAGGGTGCAGAGCATCGCAGCTGGGAAGGGACATTTCTGCCCTGCCTTCGGGGGATTTGAACGTGTTTTGGGATTTGAACGTGTTTGGGGATTTGAACGTGTTTTGGGATTTGAACGTTGTGTTTCCTCCCGGTTGCTTTAGAAACGCGGCTGCAGAGAAGCAGCCCTGGCTTTGCCATGGGGGTGCCCAACTTTTCCCTGCAGACCCAGGCCACCATGACCCCAAGAGAGGCTTTTGGGGTAGCTGAGAGTCAAATCTGATCTACACCTTAATCGACCTAATTAATTCTCTTTCCTTGGCTGTGGTGCTCTGGTTCTTGGAGACCACACAGAACCAAGTGCCACCTCTGTGTCCTTTATCAAAGCCTTTCAGAGCGGCTTGCTCTGCTTCCTGCAGCCACCAGCGCGGCTCCGATCGCATCCCGAGGAGCGATGGCTGTGGGACACCATCACCACCTGCAACTCACTCTCCTGGTCTCGATAAACAGGGTTTTTTGGGACCCCTTTAGGATTATCACAGCCCCTCTGTGCTGACGCTCGTTTATTGTCCTGCAGGCGAAATCGGAGATCTCTTGGATCGAGAAAGACCTGGTGGACTCGGCAGAGAAGGTAAGCGATGCTGCTGCAGATGTGCACCATTAAGGAGACCAATACATTTAATCTGGGCTTTGTCCCACGTACGGGGGCACATCTCTGAAACCCAAACCCCTCCTGGCCAGCGAATCCCAGCAAGGGGGCACCACTGATACCGAAACCAGCTCTTACCCACGTGACATCCTGGACTTGGCTTCATCCTCCTCCTCCTCCTTCCTCCCCAAACCACCTCCTCTCCGTGCTGTCATTTGTGTGTCCTGTGGCTTTCTGATCTTGTCAGCTCGCAGGGGCGGGCGCTCCAGCGTTTCAGCTGCGTGGACGTACGGCAGGGAGGGGTTTTGTTGCTTTATGGAGGCTCCTCTCCCTGCATCTGATAACACAACGTGCAAAATTGTCACGATCGGGATGGGATTTATCAGATCCTGCCAGGCCCACACGCAGGGAGCTGGGGCTGCATCTCCTGCATGGCTCCATTGAGCAATGCAAAGCTTCCTTGGAAGTGGTGATGCTCATTTTTGGACATTGTGGACGTGCTTTCTGCTTCACTGGGGGGCAAAATGAAGGTTTTGGTGTGAACCAGGTCTCCTGGAGACTTGTGCTCAGCTTTTTCATCCAGCACCGACTCCCACCTCCATTGCTTGGGACCTCATCAGCTGCTGAGGTTGGAGCTGGGACAGCTGCTGGTTTTAAGTCATTTATTTCTTTCGTTATCAGCTCTCAAAGAGCACATTACGGGGGTGGAGGAGGCAAGACAGTCATAAGGAACGTCTCTGGGTCCAAAACCGAGAGCCTCTTGTCATACTCTGGAGAAATTCAGAAATCAGTGCTGACACGGGGTTATTTCTAATTGCAAAGGTGCGTGGGCGGCTTTTTTCTCTTTTCGAGAGGTTTCTTTCCCGGCTGCGCTCCCTCGGGTCGTGCTGCAGGAAACCTCCGCCTGTCCTGGCCCAGGGGAAAGGCCAAAGGGGAGCAGGTTTGGAGCGGGAAGGGAGTACCTTTGGTACCTCTGCCCTGTCCTGTCAATGAATCCAAGCAGCAGCGGGGTCAGC
>NW_010156194.1:20555-21229 GCF_000695765.1 Mesitornis unicolor
CCAGAAACACCTTTAAAAATACCCAAAGTGGAGCTTCCCATGGTGGCTCTTGGATAACTCCACAGCAAGGACTCTTGTGCAGCAGAAAGCAAACAAAGGGCGAGATGCAAACCCTAGTGATGGCAGAGGATTTGCCTGTAGGATCAATGCACCCCGAATCCCATCATGGGTGACCCATTGCCCCGTGTCAGTGTGAGAACAGAGATGTGGAGCTTTCTGAGGTAGTGTCAGGCTTCTCTATGGGGTTTCTTGAGTTTTTCCTCTTCCTTTTTAAAGAGCAAGTGGCTTCTCAGAATAATCCCTCGTGGTGGAAATACTCCCAAAGCTCACAGCCTGACATGGACGATGGAAGTCACTTTAATGGAACCATGCACGTTTTCTGTCAGTGTCTTGTTTGAACGAGGGAACCCAAATGTGAAGATTTGTGAGATTTATTTTTTTTAAAGCAAAACCAAGAGAAAAAAAACCAGCAAAGCCCCAACCACAAGCGCTGTTGCTGGGGAGCGGGAGCGTGAACCTGCCTCTCGTCTGCACTGCGCATCTGCCGGCGGGGCTTTAACCACCTGCATCTCCTCCATCCGGCAGCCTCGCGCCGGGGGCGGCCGCGCCGCGGGAGCCTCCCTGCTCCCCGGGGGGTGGCTGGTTGCTGGGGGCCGTGCGATGGTGATCGGGGT
>NW_010156194.1:21316-28039 GCF_000695765.1 Mesitornis unicolor
GCTGCCTCCCCCCAGCCCGGTCAGTACTGCCCTCGCTTCTCTTCGCTCGGGGCCGCTGCTTGCTTGTCCGGGTGGGCCGATGCTTCAGACGGATGCTCAGAGTGCTCTGGTTTGCTCCTCTTTTTCTGCCTTCTGGGGTAGTTTGCTTACTGGTGCCACTGGTGCAAGCACAGCCGGTCGGTGCAGCCTGGTGTGGTTCAGCAAGAGCTGCAGAGCCCACAGCTCGGTGGCACGCAGGCGTTTTCATGCTGGGGATTTGCTGTGGTGTGATGCTAAACGGGCTGCAGGAGCTGGGCTCCAGGGTCCTGGCTGCTGAATCGCAAGTTCCTGGATGAGTCCATGGGAGGAGACGTCCCATGTGTCCATGAGATGGCAATGGCATCTCAAGGTGTTCCTCAGAAAGCCATCGATGGTATCTGTTGGTCCCAGTTTGGGTCTGGTTGGCCCGTGTGGCTGTTTGCTGCTGTGGTCTGGCTGTGAATGCAAATCCCTGCCTGCTGTGGGGTGCAGCTGGGGCTGCTGAGCCCGCTCTGTGGTTCAGTGCACCAGGTCCTGCTGCTGGCCAAGGCGAGGATTCCCACGGCCATGGAAACTCATCACTGCGCAACTCCCGAAGAGGAGGATGGGTCCAGATGAACTGGAGATGGACACGGGGGATGGTTTTAAATGTTCCTCTCTGCTTGGGTGTGTGATGCTGTGGGGTGAAATGCACAGGGTTGTGTAAGTGTGTTGTACAATACAAGAGTGGTCAAGCACTGGCAGGGGCTGCCCAGGGCAGTGGTGGAGTCTCCATCCCTGGAGGGGTTCAAGAAGCGCCTGGATGTGGCACTTGGGGACATGGTTTAGTGGCCATGGTGGGGTTGGGTTGACAGTTGGACTCAGTGATCTTAGAGGTCTCTTCCAACCTCAGTGACTCTGTGATTCTGTGAAGTGCTGATGCTGTGCAGCCCTGGTTTCTCTCATTTTTGTGGGAAGATGGAGGAGAGGGAAGGAGCCTACAACTGGTCCCATCCCAGGGTCTCTCCATGCTGTGAGGTCTCTCCCTGAAGGACGTAGCAGGAGGAGACCTCTTGGCTGGCTCCCCCCCCCCAGGTTCTTGGCCAGCAGTGGGGAGCTGTTCCTTCACCTCTCCATGGTCTAAGCCTCAGATGAAACCAGAAGCGTGAGGTGGCTGGGTCAAGCTTGTTGTTACGGGGATTTACGGGATCTTTCCCATCTGTGATGACAGAGACCAGCAAAAGGCAGGATAACGCAGGGGATCTCCTTCCCCCCTGCAATCCCCACATTTGGGCTGAGCATGGGGTTCTCTGCTGGGTCTCGGTGCCTGAATAACACGGGGTTGAGAGCGGGCAAAGCTGCCGACGTGGAAACAAAGCCACTTCCTACTCTAGAGAGGAGCCGAGCAGGGAGGGCAGGGTGCTAGGTGCAGGTAGGCAACCACATCCGTGGGCGCCGGGCAAGGCCGCCCTCTCCAAAAAGGTGCCGGGAGGGTGGGGAGGAGGGTGCAGGGCAGAGCCTGAAACCCGGTTCCTGTTGTTCTCAAAAGCTGCTTTTATAGGTGGGTACCAGACCAAGTGTTTGAATGGTTTTAGAAAACAAAGTGTAACTTTTAACCTCCAGCTCTGTAAAGGGGAAAACCTAAGCAGTAATTGCAGTTTTCTGATGGCCACATCTGCCCTAGGGTCAGAGAACAACCGATTTTAATGGCCTCTGGACCAGAATTGCTGGCCTTGAGGTCCAAGTAGCAACCAGACACTGGGTAAGGTGGGACTGAGGACTTGCCCTTACAAGATGTGCAGCTACAAGGGATTTATGGCCTGAGTAAGATTCGTGTCTGTGGACATGGGAAGTTGAGTTCATTCTAGATACTGCTGATTATATCTTCTTTTCCTTCTTTATTTTTTTTCTCTTAAATAAAATACTGTGTTTTAAACAAAACATGTGCCAGAGACCTTGGCTTCCCCTCAATCTTCTTGAAGGCTGGAGTCTGTTAAAGCATCATCTGTATGTGCTGAAGATGCACCAAGACTTATGTTGCAGAGCTGCTCAGATTGCTGAGCAGATGGGCTCCAACATGTCTGATTTTTGCCAGCCCTGGCCGTGTTTTGACAACAGAGCCGTATTTTTGCGTTGTGGGATTTTTTTTTTTTTTAGTGGCATAAACACTCCTGTTTTTGCCACCAGTGCCTTTAAAAAGGAAGGTGCCGCTCGAGCACTCCTC
Source organism: Mesitornis unicolor (assembly GCF_000695765.1). NCBI lineage: Eukaryota > Metazoa > Chordata > Aves > Mesitornithiformes > Mesitornithidae > Mesitornis > Mesitornis unicolor. The sequence continues at coordinate 23,538 of NW_010156194.1, forward strand.
TGAAATGCAGTTCAAAGAAAGGCAACACTGGTGCGAGGAGTGGAGCCATTGGCAAGAGCAATGGATACTTAAGACAGGTGCCTGGTGCGAGCCTCCTGATCCCGTATTTATTCCAAAATATTGAAGCCAGGAGATACCTGTGACAAGCACCAACTTTTCTGGTTCTCTCAGATGTGGTTTCCATGTGTCTGTAGCTATAATCCTCATTTCTTAACCCAAAAAGGCTCATTTTTCTTGTTCAGGAATGCATTCCCAGCTGACCGTGTCCCCTCTTTTGCAGGGCGAAGGTGTTGTGAAAGAAATCAACATCACGCACCACGTGAAGGAGGGCTCCGAGAAAGCCGACCCCTCGCAGTTCGAGCTCCTGAAGGTGCTGGGACAGGGCTCTTTTGGCAAGGTGAGCTTGCTGCGTCCCCTGGTCACCCCAGAGAAATGATTTCAAATGATAGGACAAGGGGCAATGGTCCCAAGCTGGAGCACAGGAGGTTCAAGCTGAAGATGAGGACAAACTTTGTCAGGGTGAGGGTTATGGAGCATGGCCCAGGCTGCCCAGAGAGGTTGTGGAGTCTCCTTGTCTGGAGACACCCAAAGCCCTGGCCGTGTTCCTGTGTGACTGCTCTGGTGATCCTGCTCTGACAGGGGTTGCACTGGATGAGCTGTCAAGGTCCCTCTCAACTCCTAATATGCTGTGATTCTGTGATTTTGGTACAAAAATGGAGATTTTGATGACAATTCTTTGGGGCTGTCCCCAACTGTGATTTTGGTACAAAAACAGGGGTTTTGATGACAATTCTTTGGGGCTGTCCCCAACTGCTGCGAGCTATCACTGGAGTTGAGGACTTGGAGGACGCTGCGTGTTCCTCTCTTCTCAGAAACGGTGCTGGGTGCATCTGGTTTTGGCCCCTGTTTAGGCCCTTCTGTGAAGAGGGAAGGAAGTTGCCTGTAACTCTTATCTGCTTCAGCGTGTAAATGATCCAGGTCTCTCGCAGACCATCTGCTCACACCTTAAATCAACTCCACGTCAATCAGTCACCAGCGCTCATGCCTTGTACAGGGCTGTGTGCTGTTGCCTGGGCAAATGCAAAAAGAAAGGTGGTGGCTTCTTGAAACTGCCCAAAACTGGGTCTGGGACATCAGGGGAGGAGGTAAAAATCCAGGGAGGATGCAGGACATGGACAATAAGGTTTTGGTGGGGCTGTTGGACCAGCAAAGCACCAGGAGGCTTTGTGGGGCATTGAAGCATCCATGGTTCAAGTCTCAGCTCCTGGGCATCAACCCCAGCCCCAGGGGAACCACAGGAGCGAGCAAGAGGAGACAGGAGAGAAGAAAAGCGTAGTGTAAATGCGTGAGTGCTGTAATGGCTGGAGACAGGGGCTGAGAGGAGCCTGTACACAGCACTTTGCCAAAAACCTCGTGGGGTTTCACATGGGGAGGTTGTGGCAGCACTCACCAGCCCTGTGGCCAGCTGTTTCTTAGGGACACTGTGAGGTTTGCCACCCTGGGTAGGGTTATTGCCCTGCCTTTAATGCTTGGCTCATGTGGTGCTCTTCTGCCTCAGGTTTTCTTGGTGAGAAAAATCACACCGCCAGACAGCAACCATCTGTATGCCATGAAAGTGCTCAAGAAGGCTACGCTGAAAGGTGGGAGACTCCTGCTGCCATGCCCTTACCCTCCACGTCTTAAACAGTGCTGGGGGGTGTCACAGCAGTCACTGCTGGCCCCAAAGTGATCTGGGTGGGAGAGAAGCGTCCTTACCTCAGCCAAAAAGCCTCCTTTTCTCCCCATTTAAGAAAATCCCTTGCTGTAGTGCTGGTGGTGGACAAGATGTGGGTCAACCTGCCTGGTATTGAAGGGCTTAAGGCTGGGGCACCGTGAGCCTCCATCAGTGTCTGCTCCTCTCTCTTCCCGCAGTGCGTGACCGAGTACGAACAAAGATCGAAAGGGACATCCTGGCCGATGTAAACCATCCCTTCGTGGTGAAACTCCACTATGGTGAGTGTGGAGCTAACGGGGATGCTGGGAGAGGGGCTGCAGGCTCAGACACCGACTGCTTTTATGCACCATAAAGGTGCTGCTACAGGCGCAGCTGCCATGAGCATGAAGCATCCCGGCTGTTTGGAGGATGCTGAGACTCTGGTGGTCCCTCAGAGGCTTCTGGGGGTACCCGAAATGGAGAAGAGGCCTGGACCAGCCGTGTCCCTCCATGGCTCTGCAGCCTTCACAGTCCCCCTAATGGAGATCCTGTCCTGGGATGGTCTTTGGTCCCATTCCTGTTCTAGCTGCTCAATGGGGAACAGAGCATAGACAGGGAGGAGAGGTTTAAACATCAAATCCTTGGGATTAAAGCATTAAATCGGGAGAAATTGAGAAAGCAGAGTTAACTCATCACACCAGAGTTGGGCAGGATTAACGCTCACATGCTGAGGAAGGCGAAAATGACCCCTGTGGTAAGGCAGCACTGGCTGAAACAGAAGAACCCCCACAGAATGAGGATTTTCTGCAGCCCCAGAGTGCTGCTGGTGAGCTCCCGTTTCAACATCACGGACAGGCTATCTCATTTACCCCAAATCATGAGCCCTACCTGTGATTAACCTCGTAACCACGCAGGGCATCTGCACAGCTGAAGCCACTGGGATTTAAGTGATTAATGTAACGCCGCGGAGCCTTCCCTCATCCCAGGGCTCTGACTGCTGCTTGGGTTGTGTTTCAGCATTCCAGACGGAGGGGAAGCTGTACCTCATCTTGGATTTCCTCCGAGGAGGTGACCTTTTCACTCGGCTTTCCAAAGAGGTGGGTATCTGTGCTGGCATCTCAGTGGGTTGCTGAGGCTCTCGATTCACCAGGGCTTAATTTTCAGGATAATTGATTGATTGAAAGAAAGAAAGAAGGAAAACAGGTGAGAAGGGCGTTCTGCTGCAACACTGGGTGGTTGTGTCACCTCGTTAGGGCAGGGAATGGGAGAAGCCAACTGGGAACATGACCTGGTGAACGTTAACGAGGAGTTTTTTCAAAACCTGCCTGCTGCTTAGCAACCTGGTTTGGTTTATTTGGTATTGATGCTTTAGGCTGGTGGAAGAAGCTGGGAAACTTAGGTATGAAAGGGCAAGAGGGAGCAATGTGGATGGGAAAGGTCTTGCGTGGGTGCTGTGGAGGTGGTCCCGCTGTGGTGACCCCAGCGCCCATCCTCTCCCTCCCCGCAGGTGATGTTCACTGAGGAGGACGTGAAGTTTTACCTGGCGGAGCTGGCCCTGGGGCTCGACCATTTGCACAGCCTGGGGATCATCTACAGGGACCTCAAACCAGAGAAGTACGCGCAGCACGGCCGAGGCAGGGAACCGAGTCCTTCCCTTCAGTCCCTGGCAAACAGAGGCAGAGCCGAGCGATGCTTTGGGATCAGGCAGATGGGAGGGGTTGGTGCCACCCCAAAAAGGCTCCTGCTCCTCACATCATCAGGAGACGCTGTGTGTTGGAGCTGGGATCCTTGGCAGGCTCTGGCTTTAGGCACTTGAGAGCTTTTGGAGGGGAAAGGCACCGGGCTAGGTCTCCACAGAGATGCACACCGGCTGCTGGTTATTCATAATTGGGGGATGTGGGGATAGGAGGTGGGGTAACCTGCATGGGTTCAATGTGAAGTTGAGGGTGGAGAGAGAAGGGAGCTGCTCTTGGTCCCACTCATGTGGTGGTGGTGGTGGAGCTGAAAGCACTGGGGGGAGGGACAGAAAACCTCCTCTAGATTTTGGGAGCATCCCTGATTGCAGACATGAACAACTTCTATTTTCATCCATGCTGCAGCATCCTCCTGGATGAAGAAGGGCACATCAAACTCACAGGTGAGGTGCTCCCCAAAAGGCTCGAGCTCCAGCAAACTTGGATCTTGAAATACAGTTCAGAGCACATGGGCACACACTGACAGTTTGTCCCTTCTGTAGATTTTGGCTTGAGCAAGGAGGCCATAGACCACGAGAAGAAAGCCTACTCCTTCTGTGGGACGGTGGAGTACATGGCCCCCGAGGTGGTGAACCGCCAGGGCCATTCCCACAGCGCTGACTGGTGGTCCTACGGGGTGTTAATGGTACGTGCCCAACTGGTGTGACTGGGGGCCTGGCCCCGCAGCTCTGGAACGCCCTGACAGATGTGCTGACCTGGGGGGGGGGCTCTCCAGGCTCCCCAAAAGGGCTCTGTACCGGGCTGTCCAAGCATCCAGCCAGGAATGTGTGTTTTTGAGGGAGGCAGAGCTCCTGAGGCTGCTGTCCCAGTGTGGGGGTGTCCGTGGGGGTGTCCACATGGCCCCAGCGCTGGATGTCGGTGTCTGTGCAGATCTGGTGCCACCACCTGGTGGCTGCTGAATCCGAGGGCTCGGCAGGAGCAGGCGCTGGCTTGAACAGTTCCCGCTCCAAACCTTATGAGCCAAAATCCTCCTGAGCCAACACTGTATCTGCCATGTTTCTTCGAGCTGGGCTTTCGATCGCACGCAAGCTTTTCGGTAGCTTTGGTGAGCTCCC
>NW_010156194.1:28072-30770 GCF_000695765.1 Mesitornis unicolor
CCCTGCCAGTTTGAAATGCTGACCGGCTCGCTGCCCTTCCAGGGGAAGGATCGGAAGGAGACGATGAACCTCATCCTCAAGTAAGAGGTGTTTTGTCTTTCATGCCTGTACGGGACGCGAGCTTCTGCTCTTTCTTTGCTCGTGTTGCAATTTGGGGGTTCTCACAACGCAGTGGCAGTGTTTGGCAAGCAGTTTTGTGTCAGCAGTTGCTCCGAAGGGCGCAGTGTAAATGCCAAAGCGATGATTGTGCTGCCAGGGGTGGAGGTGCTGCAGTCGGGTCGACTTCTCCAAACCTGCGACCCATTGCGCAATTTCCTCTGCAGAGCGAAGCTGGGCATGCCGCAGTTCCTGAGCGCTGAAGCACAGAGCCTCCTGCGGGCCCTTTTCAAGAGGAATCCGGCCAACAGATTAGGTAAGGCGTTTTTGTGGTTTCTGGATACCCCCGATGGCGTCTCGGGGCCTCTCACGTCCTCGTGGGTCAGCAGCGTGTTCGTGCTTGTGCGAGGTGAACGGGCTCGTTGCGTTACAGCCAGGCTCCCCAGAATTCCTGCGTGGTGCATACCTGGAAGCCTTTGCTTTGTCATAAAATCCCAGAATCATTAAGGTTGGAAAAGGCCTCCAGGATCATCAGGTCCAACCATCAACCCAGCCCCACCATGGCCACTAAACCATGTCCTCAGTGTCACATCCACGTGGCTTTTGAACCCCTCCAGGGATGGGGACTCCACCACTGCCCTGGGCAGCCCCTGCCAGTGCTCGACCACTCTTGCACTAAAGAAATGTTCCCCTCAGATCCAATCTAACCCTCCCCTGGCACAACTTGAGGCCATTTCCTCTCGTCCCATCACTTGGTACTGGGGAGAACAGACCAACACCCACCTCGCTACCCCCTCCTTTTTGGTGGTTCTGATTTAACACAGCGCACCCCACGGGCGCATCTTTCAGGTTCTGGACCAGATGGGGCAGAAGAGATCAAGCGCCATCCTTTCTACTCCACCATTGACTGGAATGTGAGTATCAGAAATGTAAAAGCAAACGTTTACACTGCTCAGCCCCAGAAACGCAGCTCAGGAATAGCACGGTCACGATGCTTGACCAGGAGCTACCAGTGCAGGTTTCCTTCTCTTCCAGTAATAACCCTTCCCAAAACTAGAAATCTGTTTGTCATCACAGAATCACAGAATGGCTCGGTTGGAAAAGCCCTCTGAGATCATCACGTCCAACCGCTCCTGTCTACCCCCTAAACCATATCCTTAAGTACCTCATCTACCCGCTCTTTAAACACATCCAGGGATGGTGACTCCACCACCTCCCTGGGCAGCCTGGTCCAGCTTCTGACGACCCTCTCAGTAAAGAACTTCCTCCTTATCTCTGACCTGAACCTCCCTTGGCACAGCTTGGTGCCGTTTCCCCTTGTTCTATCCCCCATCACCTGGGAGAAGAGCCCAGCACCCACCTCTCCACAACCTCCCTTGAGGCAGTTGGAGGTGGTGATGAGGTCTCCCCTCAGCCTTCTCTTCTCCAGGCTAAACAAGCCCAGTTCCCTCAGCCGCTCCTCATCAGGCTTGTTCTCCAGAGCCCTCCCCATCCTTGTGGCTCTTCTCTGAACACGCTCCAGAATCTCAACATCCTCCTTATAGTGAGGGGCCCAGAACTGAACACAGTACACGTCAATGACTGTTTCATCCCCGCGTGGCCTCTGATCTCACCGGGGTTTGAATTTGCTCGTCTCTCAGCAGCGAGGCGCGGGGTTTAATTGGGGTTTGGCACAACACTTTGTCTTGCACAAAGTGGGAAGGACTCGGGGAAACATTTCTGGCAAGGAAATACCTTGTGCTGGACAGAGAAACAGGGCGATAACTGAACCGGCATTTCCCAATTGCTTTTGGCCAACTCCCTAATTTACTGTTTGTAATCTTCCCCGTTTTCCCTTACTTGGTAAGGGATTTTGAAGGTCAGCTTTGTGATGCTTTCAAGGCACCAGCAGTGCCAGTAAAGCTTATTTCAAATGTTTCCTTCAAGAAGCAATGTAAAAGGATGCTCGTGGCAGCGCTGGGGTGTGGGTGCCCTCCTGGGGCATCTCCTCTGGCTGCCCCGGGGAGATTTGTGTCAGCAAAGCCCCAGGGCAGTGAGGAGGAGGTGGAAGAGCCTGTAAATACTTTCTGGATGCTGCTGGTGGTGTGGGGCCAAGCTGCATACAGAATGCTTTTTTTTTCTGGATTGAATATATGCAGAACTTGTGTTATTTCTCCACAAACGGACTCACAAGCACCCAAACGGCCTTTGTATTGCAGAAGCTGTACCGCAGGGAGATCAAACCGCCCTTCAAGCCCGCGGTGGGCCAGCCAGATGACACCTTTTATTTTGACACTGAATTTACCTCGCGAACACCAAAAGGTTTGTACGAACTCCACGCGAAGCCGAAGTTTCCTGTGTTAAATGATATTTTCAGGGCCAGTGGGGCAGGGTTTGCTGCCAACTCTGGGTGTTTGCAGCATGAAGGAGATGGCCCAGCCGTAGATTTCAGGGTGTTACAGGGTCAGATCGGCGCTGCGTGGTGTGGCTCTGGTCCCAGATATCCTAAAGAGGAGCCACAGCTCCTGGGCAGCAAAGGGAAGGCTCCTGCGTCCACAGGGCCCTCCTCAAGTTGTGCCTCCGCTCCCGTTGCAGATTCCCCAGGCGTCCCCCCCAGCGCAGG
>NW_010156194.1:30783-42759 GCF_000695765.1 Mesitornis unicolor
CTTCAGTTTCGTGGCGACAGGACTGATGGAGGATGGCAAGGTGAAGCCTGCACAGCCGCCCCTGCATTCAGTGGTACAGGTAAGAAGTGGGGAAACAACCGTTTGAAGGCACAGAGCAGGTCTGCAGCACCTGGAGCAGAGCTAACGGGAACCCTGGGACAGTGTCGTTCTGGTTTGAATTCCTGCATCCTGTTGTTATTTCATTTCTATTGACTGTCACAAGTGGAGGAGGTTGTCAGGGCAATGCGGCTCTGTCTGCTCCCCTCTCCCCAGGCAGACCCGTGCTAGCGGGTCCATGGAAATGCCCGTGGCTTGAAAGGTGCCACCGAAAAGCACCATGCCCGCTGCAGGCAGCGTTACCCCACTGACCTACATCTGCTGTGTCCTCTCCTCCTCCCGCTCCTCCGCCGGGAGCAGGAGCCGTGGGCTGTAGCAGACAGCAGGCTGTCGCCTTGCTCTGTGCTGTAGTTAACTCCTCGCCTTGCACAAACCCATCCCTCAACCCTCCTGGCTCATCCGCTCTCCGATCTCCTCTGACGGTGGGACTTGATGATCTTAAAGGTCTTTTCTAACCAAAACCATTCTGTGATTGCAGCAGCTGCATGGCAAGAACATCCAGTTCAGCGATGGCTACGTGGTGAAGGAGGCCATCGGCGTCGGCTCCTACTCCGTGTGTAAACGCTGCATTCACAAAGCAACCAACATGGAGTACGCAGTCAAGGTCTGAGCTTTGCCATCCAAACTGACCTCCCCCATTACAATTTCTCTTCATCCCCACCATAACCAAAATAACATCCAGGAATGAAATTGCTCTCCCTGCTTGTGTCAGGCCTAAATGGGCAATTTCTGTGCTGCTGCACAAGGTTTCTTACCCAGGAATATCAGAGAAGCAGCGCTCTCCCCCATCAGAGGGAGGACCATATCTCACCTTTCTTGGCACAGTTCACTGTGGCTGTGTCAGCTCTTAACTAAACCAGATGTAAAATGCTGGGGTTTGGGGACACAGAACTGATGAAGCAACACAGGGATTTGCAGAGCTTGGAGGGCAAGGGAATGGTTACGGGGCAGGATCTCTGCAGGGCTCCAAACACTCAGCTTTTCGCTTTGTCCCACCCCACTGTGGTTAATGCTCCCCTGTACCCATGCAGGTTATCGACAAGAGCAAGAGAGACCCCTCTGAGGAAATCGAAATCCTCCTGCGGTACGGGCAGCACCCAAACATCATCACCTTGAAAGACGTGAGTGTGACTTGAATGACTTCTCCTGTGGTTTGGTTTAGGAAGTGCAGTCTGGTCATGGGGGGCACAGTGCAGCTCCAGCACAGGCAACCCAGCGCATCCCCCTGCTCAATGTATGGGGATGCAGCCCCAACCCCACCTCTGCATTGCTGATTTCTGGCTCCTTCTTGGTGTCAAGAGTCCAAAAGGGAAGCTCTGGGAGCACTTTTTGGTTAATCCTCTCCCTGTTTGCTTGGGCAGGTGTATGACGACGGGAAGTACGTGTACCTGGTGACGGAGCTGATGCGGGGAGGGGAGCTGCTGGATAAAATCCTCAGGCAGAAGTTCTTCTCGGAGCGGGAAGCCAGTTCAGTGCTGCACACGATCTGCAAGACAGTGGAGTATCTGCATTCCCAAGGGGTGAGTATGGCTACAGCAGCTTTCCTTGGAGCTGCCTGCCATCACACTGTGCTCCTGCTCCTCCAGGGAGTAACCGTACCTGTTGGGACCATCATTTCTTGCTGCCTTGGCGAGGGAGATGTGGGGCCAGAGCAGGGGTTGGGTGCCCCGATGCAGCATCAGACCTTCGTCTTGCAAGGGTCTGATTTGGGCACTTTTTCACTCCACAGGTGGTTCACAGGGACTTGAAACCCAGCAATATTCTCTACGTGGACGAGTCAGGAAACCCCGAAAGCATTCGCATTTGTGACTTTGGCTTTGCCAAGCAGCTGAGGGCTGAGAACGGCCTCCTCATGACTCCCTGTTATACGGCAAACTTTGTGGCACCTGAGGTAAGCACCTCCCTGAGCCAGGACCCTTGGGTGGCCCTCACATCCCTCCCCAACCTGTGCTCTCTCTGTAGCTCTGTCCTGTTCCGAACTCCAGCCTGAACTGGTGTGTTCTGCCCTGGAGCAGGCAATGACAGAAACACAACCTGTAGTAATGAACACATAGGGGATCTCAAGTGCAGTCCTCCAATTTGTACTGCCCCAATGGGGTGCTCTGCTTAGGGTATGGAGACTTTAGAATCCCAGTGGTTTTCTAGGCTGCTTCTCTTCTTGATTATCTGCCTGTTAAAAGAGAGGGGGATGAGTTTCCACTGGGCTGTCTGGGTGCAGAAGAAAGGAAAAGAGCCAGTGTGCCATGGAGCATGCACGCAGTGTCAACATACAGGAACATGGCTTCTTTCTTGCTTGTTTTGATGTGCCTGGGGGGTTCCTCTGTTCCACAAACCCAAAATCTGATTTGAATCCTGATCCTCAGTCCCAGACTTTGCTGTTCAGCGGGGCTGTAGGAGCTTCACACGCAGACTGCAGGCAGGGCTCGAGCTGCTCTTCATGAGCTCAACGACAAGAACCAAACACGCTTTGTTTTCCTTTGCTTGCCCAGGTACTGAAACGCCAAGGCTACGACGAGGGCTGCGACATCTGGAGCCTGGGAGTTCTCCTGTACACGATGCTCGCAGGGTGAGCACCTCGCCGGGGCTGTGGCCACCTCGCCACGCTCCATGGTGGCCATGGGTCCTCTCCTCGGTCACCACTACCCAGTGACAGTCCCTTTTCGGGTGATGGGAGTAAACCAAACGCTTCCTTTTCTCTCCTCAGCTGCACTCCCTTTGCGAATGGTCCCAGTGACACCCCAGAGGAGATCCTGACCCGGATAGGCGGGGGGAGGTTCTCCATCAGCGGAGGCAACTGGGACACCATTTCTGACATGGCCAAGGTACGGTTTGTTATCCATCTGTGTTACGTTAAAGGGTTCAGGTCAAGCATGGCCAGTTGCCACAGGGGAAGTTTAAAGTAAATTGGGGAGGGAGGACAGAAGAGAGAGGAGAAAACCCACAGCGTAGCTTCCACCCCATGCATATCCCCTCGTGGCAGCTCGGCAGCGTCCCTCTCCTCACTTTATTTTAGCTGTGAATATTTGTGTGCAACACCAAGCTTGTGCTTGTGTTAAACCTCCCAGGCCTACTGAAAACATACCTTATACGAAAGGAGATTGATGTCTGGGGACTTTGAACTTGGCCTCTGAATTTAAATCCTAATTTTGGGGGCAGACACAGGTGGTATTTTTGCATTTAAAGTATGAAATCTTCTAAAGTCTTAACTTTTCAAACAATGCCCTTAGGATCTGGTATCAAAGATGCTTCACGTAGATCCTCACCAGCGCCTGACAGCCAAGCAGGTCCTGCAGCACCCCTGGATAACCCAGAAGGACAGCTTACCCCAGAGCCAGCTGAACCACCAGGACGTTCAGCTTGTGAAGGTACAAAGTCTGGGCAGGTTCCTCGCGTGCCTTGGGCTCTCGGGAAAGCTGCGGTCCTGTGGGGTGATGATGGTGTGGGCAAAGCAGGATTAGGCAGGTTGGAAGGGAGTAGAGGGCCAGGGGAGGCAATACAAGACAAGCTGGGTCTGCAGGAGCTCTGCCACATCTCGGTGACGTCTTGTGCCTTCTCTCCAAGGGGGCGATGGCTGCCACCTACTCCGCACTCAACAGCTCCAAGCCGAGCCCGCAGCTGAAGCCCATCGAATCCTCCATCCTGGCACAGAGGCGGGTGAAGAAGCTTCCCTCCACCACGCTGTGAAGCCCGGGGGGGTGTGCAGGCACACCAGACTTTGCACACCCACTGAAGATTTGGGGGGACACAGGAGATTTGGGTGGTCAACGCCTGCACGGGAGCAGCTCCCCCGAGGACTTGTTCTCCAAAGGCCAAGTGCCTTTCCTGTAGACTGGTTCCTTCCTGTGAGGACTGATCTTTGCTGAGAGAACTTCACTGTAAAGCTTTTTTGGTTTTTTTTGAAGTGTAAATTGTCGATTTTTAAAGACATCCATCTGTGTATATGGGAACTAGAATGTATAACTGATGTCAAGTGGCACTAAAAAGCAGCTCTGGTTCACCCGTCCCCGTGCAGGGCCAGGTATTCGTTGTAGCTCCATAATTTCTTAGACTCCATCCTCTCCAACGCCGTTGCGGCTGGAAGATGAAGCAGTGTCTGGGGGTCAGGCTTTGGGGTTTTTCCTCCCGCCAACCTTTGGATGCCCTTCCCAAAGCCAACCCTGCAGACCCCAGCACTGATGGTTGGGAAGGGCTTCACCCCCCTTCTCTGTGTGTGTGTGTGTGTGTGTGTGTGTTTTGGGAGGGAGCTCGATTTTTCGGACTCCGTTTCTTCCTCCCCCAGCCCTGTGAGCGTTCTCCAAATAAAACAAACCACAGGTTTTCCAAACGCCCCCAAAGATGCTCAGCTCTCCAGAGCACCCACAAGGTTTGGCTCGTTCCTCTGCCCTCCCATCTTCACGTTGTCCCCATGGCTCCCTGGGGAGTTTGTCACCTTCTCCTCGGCAAAGCTGAGGCTTTGGGCTGCCTCTGGCTGCTCTTTTAGCAGTTTGGGGGTTTCCTTTCCTTCAGCAGGAACCTATGAAACAAATAACCCTTTTTTTTAATTTAACTTTGTTCTACAGCTGGTAACTCAGGGTTTCTTTCTGAACTGTACAATAAACGTGTCATTCAGTTGATGTTTTTTTACTGACTTTTAGCTGCAGAATAAGCGACCCCAGTCGTTTCCCCATGGGAATCGTGATTCTCCCCTGCTTTTCAGGAGATCTGCAAAGTTTTTATTCATCCAGTCCTGCAATGGGAGAACCAAGCAGCACCAGCTCCTCTCAGGTGCAGTCCCTCCCTTGGCAGTGGGAAGGAATTCGATCCAGTGCAGGGATAAGGCAGGGATTGGGATGCAGGCAGCAGAGGGGAACTTCTTCTCAGGACATTTTCGTGCATTAAACCAGCGCTCAGAGGCAAAACTGTGCTAGGAATAAATTCCTGACCCGTTCTGACTTGCAGGGAATTGCTGGAGCTCCCGGTTTGGTGCTGGATGTTTTTTGGGAGGAGCAGGAGAGCCACAGGGACTGCAAACGCCCGCGTGCTCAGGATGCAACTGGAGCCGGCAAAGGTTCTGGTGTGAATCTCTGCTACTTTTGGCTGATAATGAGAGGGGAAGCTTCCTTTTTATGCTTTTCCCTTCTGCTTAGTCTCAGTTGACTCTAAAATGGAGAATTCCACTACAGAATCTTCCCTGAGATGTTCAGCTCCCTCCTCCTCTCCCCTCGTCCAGGCAGGTCCTGTTTTCCTCTATGGAGCAGCCAGTGAGAAGCTGAAATAATCACCATTTTTTTCTGTATTTAGATCTGGATCTTCCTCCTGGTTTTGCTATCGCCTCCCGGCAGAGGTGGGTTTAATGGGGGATGCTCCAAAATCCCTTTCTTAAAAATACTCCTTTTCTCTGGCACGATTTGCCCATGAACCTGCCTTATGTTTCCTACAGCTGTGCAGTAACTTGTGCCAGTGCAAAGGTGTGCAAATTTTAGGTAACTGAAATGAATACAAGAACTATAAACAGGTTCTTTCTGGAGCTGGGGTCAGTCCCTTTGGGTGCAGGCATTTTAGCAGCTTTTTGGAATTTCCTGCGTTGGAAAGGGTGGGGTTTGAAGCTGTGGATGGGGTTGGACGCGTTGGTGGTGATCACCCCTCACTGTGAACATCTCAACAGTATGGACTGTGGGGATGAGTCTTGAACCAAACGTTTGCCCTGCTGGGACGGTATCTGCTGTGTTCATCTGAAATTGTAAATGTTTTCAAATATCAGTCAGCAGAAGCATGACAGCCTTTGTGAAATCCTCCCTGCAGTGGTGCTGGTGTGAGGCCGACTGGTGACCACTCAACGGTGCATAGGACAACCAGGTGAGAGCTCAGTGGGCACAGGGAGAGCAGCCCGTGGGTACCCGGAGCATCAAACCCTGATACCCAGAGCATCAAACCCCAATATCCGGAGCATCAAACCCCAAAACACTCAGTGTGAGGCCCCTCTGCCTCCTCAGAGCAGTTTTGGTGCAGCTGTAGCTTCCAGGACCTCCATCACTTTGGGGAACAAGCGTGAACAAGAAGGGCTACGCTTTGCTTTCTGGGGTGCTTTTAACCAAGTTGTTTTCCCTAAGTCAAAATAAGTCTTGGTTTTTAGTTCCAAATCAACCAAGTGCTGTTACTTTTTTAATTCCAGTGCTCAATAAAAATGGACTTGTTGCTCTTGCTGTGTCCGAGAGCTATAGGTGTTTGTAATGGATGGGCTCCTCGATCTCTTTCTGGTTTTGTCCTGACCGTATTAAACCTTGGCCAAAATACAGTTGGGACCAACTGCTGTCATCTTAACTGAAATTGCATTATTTGAGGTGAAAATTGGACCTGTGTTGGTCTCTAGGTGTCTTAGAGGAGACCAAATGACCTGCGCTCACAAGAGTTTGGGGTCATTCACCTTGAATTTGGGACAAAGAGGATATACAGCTTATCTAAAAAGGGACAAAAATGTATTTAACTTCCAAGCATAAGGAAATCTTTACAAGGAGAAGTGCTTGTGTTATTTCAGGTGCTCAATCGTCGACTTGACCTTTAAGGTTTGGTCCTGTGCAAGGGCTCAAGGGACCTGAAATCCCAGACTCCAGCCTCAAAGAGCTGAGTCTACCTGGTCTAACCTGTGTGGAAATAGCGTGTTAATCCATGGACAAGGAGCCTGAAAATAATACTGAGCAGCTCTCTCTGTATAATACAGCTTCTGTGTGAGAGAAAAGTTGAACTTTCCTATTCGGGGCTGTGAATCTGCAGCATTTTCTGACCCAGCTGAGAGGCTGTTTTCCTTCTTCCCACTGTGTAAAGTCGCCGTGCCTTCCTCTTAACGATGTGGTGCTGACCTCTGTCAAATGAAACGGAGCATAAATAAATGCATTTTAGCCTGATAAATATTCCCATCATGATTATTTAGGCTGTCACTTTCTCAGCAATCTTTGGGTTTTTTTCCTTAGTGAAACTTCACCGAGCAACCGAGCTGCTTTCGAACTTACCACACGATGAATGCCAATGGCCTCTTTTAAGTCCCCACCTTCAAGTTACTTCATTTAATTCCTTTTTCTTTTCCTGCACCTTTTGCCATTTGGGGCCAGTGAATCGCGCAGCCGGTGGCCTCCCGGGTGCCACCACCTCCTCGTGGCAGCCACTTCGGAAGCACCCGGTGACCGCAAGCGTGTTCGACGGCACGCAGGGGGCTTTCATGTAATATTCAACAATCTAATCCCTCTTTTTAAGGCGAAGCAAACACTTAAAATATCTCAAGGTCTTCTTTTGCAAGTACATAGGGGGCTGTGAATAAAACCTTCATTCACCCTAGGAAAGCCGGAGGGCCGCTGCCGCTCCATTTTCTTGCCGGCGGTTATTAAAACATCAAACTGTCTTACTACTTAATCTCCGCTAACTCGCTGCCTTCCTCCTTTTGTGTTACAGGGGAACACCTGCCATTAATACTAATTCTGCTCGGGAGAGAAACTCCCTTTCAGATATGCTTGTCTGGAAATAAATTGACATGTAAAAGGTCCCTTTTGTCGCCAAGTGCCGGGGTGAGAAGCCGATCGCTTACAAAAGGAGCCCCTGACTCTTTAAATGATGTGTGTGGCGGGGTTAGAAGTGTTAAATGTGGAGGGGGATGCTGGAGACGGGTTAGAAAAGGATCGCGTAGCTGCATCCTCCGTTTTGGTGTTAGACTTGCAGATTTGGGGTGCTTTTCTGTGATGATAAGCCCGCTGTGTTGTCTGAGGGTGAAAGGCTGGGACCCATTTGGAGAAAACATTTTAATTTTTTAAGGAAAGGTGTTGTTATTAGGAATTCCTCCTTGCTTTTTAACATGTACAACAAAAATTAAAGGCATTGGTGGCGAGTCCTTCAATGTAGATGTGTATTGAGCTCCAGGGCTCTCTTGTACTCGGCACTGGTGAGGCCGCACCTCGAGTGCTGTGTTCAGTTGTGGGCCCCTCACTAGAAGAAGGATGTGGAGATTCTGGAGCGTGTTCAGAGCAGAGCCACAAGGATGGGGAGGGCTCTGGAGAACAAGCCTGATGAGGAGCGGCTGAGGGAACTGGGCTTGTTTAGCCTGGAGAAGAGAAGGCTGAGGGGAGACCTCATCACCACCTCCAACTGCCTCAAGGGAGCTTGGAGAGAGGTGGGTGCTGGGCTCTTCTCCCAGGTGATGGGGGATAGAACAAGGGGAAACGGCACCAAGCTGTGCCAAGGGAGGTTCAGGTCAGAGATAAGGAGGAAGTTCTGTACTGAGAGGGTCGTCAGAAGCTGGACCAGGCTGCCCAGGGAGGTGGTGGAGTCACCATCCCTGGATGTGTTTAAAGAGCAGGTAGATGAGGTACTTAGGGATATGGTTTAGGGGGTAGACAGGAGCGGTTGGACGTGATGATCTCAGAGGGCTTTTCCAACCGAGCCATTCTGTGATTCTGTTTTTCCTGGGATCAAAGTTTGCATCCTTTTCAATAAGCAAGCAGTAAAAGAAGCCTTGGTTAAAGCTTTTATTCTGTCCTACAGGCAGTGGTTTGAGACAGCAAAAGGTAAATATTTTCATTTCTAATGGAAAGAACCATTTTCTTGGAGCTGCTCGCACCCCATGGAGTCTGTGGTGAGTTTTTAAGTGGGTTCTTGGGGCCTTCAAAAGCTGCATCAATGCTGAAACGATGGATGGGGTCCCACTGCTGTGGATGAAAACTGAAGTTGTGTGGGGTGGACCTGGCTTTCAGCTGCTGCTCGTTGGGTTTCTGGGTCTTCTAATGAAGAAATAATTTGCTTCATAATTAAGATCCAAGTCGAAATATGCTCAGGGTTTGAATGAACAGAAGTGAAATGTGCCAATTACAGAAACCTCCGAGAGGAGCTGGTGTCACTTCTGGTTTATCAAACAAGTCCAACCTCTCGTGAGCCGCTCGGCTCGAATGCTGTCTTATTTTTAAACAGCAGATGGTGTTAGAAACCTGTAACAGGTGGAAGCTCTTCAGTTTTATGGGCGAGATCAGAAATAGCAGCAATTTCTGGTTTCCCTAGGGGTGGTTTAAGAGGCAAGCTGGCCCCTCCGCTTGGGTCCTTATTACAGAGGGAAAAACTTTGGAATCGAACATGTTAGCATGAAAGCAAGCAATTCTGGTTTGACTTATCCTGGTTAAAATGAAAGGAACCTGGTAACGGTCTCCATAATCCTCTGCTAGCAGATGTAGGAGGAGGAATGAGCCGTGTTTGCTGCTGTGCCTCGAAACCCGGCTCCAATCTGCCATAGCCTGTTGGTTTCTTGTCTGTGATAACGGCACTTTGCACGTTTAAAGTGTTTTATAAACATTTAATTACTGCGGCGTTTGACTCGAAGCCAGGAATCTCTCATTCAGCTGCATCTTGCGAGGATGGTGAAAATGATATTCAAATTATGGGATTCCAAGAAGGGCTGAGCTCAAACTTTGCTGAAAGAAACCTCGCTTTGCTGGGATCCGCCGCCTCCTTTGCAAAGCGAATTTCTCTGCCAGTGTAAACTGTACCATGGTTTTGAATGCCCCTAGATTTGAGGATTTGTCAGGACAGGGAGCTGCATTTTAATCATCTTAGGGAAACAAAATGCTAAATTCTGCTCAGCCTGTGCTGTACGAACGAAGGCAGGCGGGGATTGCAGCGATGTCTAGACTGGAGCTGCCTTTGATCCGCGTCCTCTGCTGCCGTAGGAAAATCATTATTTGTTAAAAGTCGCTTTTTTCCCCACCCACCAAACTATTTGTAATTTTAATACGTCTTCTCCACACCAACCCCCAGCTTTATTTCCTTAAAAAAGGTGGAGAAATGCAGGTTTACAGCCTGATTACAGCCTTCCTCGGCCTGCTCCGTGCCTGGGAGCCCCCAGAAATCGCAGGGGTCGTGACACCAAGTGGGAGCAGCGACTAAAAGTAAAAAAGCTCGTATCGGATTAATAATTTCTATCCAACCATCTGCCTCTTCCAGCAGCTCCCTCTCCTCTGCAGCAGATCAGTAAATGCAGACAGGGTGTGCAGTGATAGGAATCGGTTACTTTCCAGGAAAAAAAAACCCAAGAGGTTTTGGCCGCTGTTTTTGTGGACGCACACAAATGATGGATTGTGGTCAGGGCAGGAAACCCAGATGAGAAGTTGTTCCTCTATGGATTGTGTATGAGCTGACCCTCATCTTGTTGGCTTAAGGATGGGTTAATCCAAAATATCGAGGAGAAAAACCACTGTTTGCACTAACGTTTCCAGTCTTTATTCTGAAGGCAAATCGGGAGCCCGTTAATGAACGCCATTGCTGGCAATCAGAGCCTTTTTAATGAGGCAGATCCCCAATTTCAAGGCCTTGCTGCTACGCTCGCTCTCCGTTCGGCGAGTCCTGAGCAGCGACTGACGAAGTAAATCAGGAGTCGCTTTTCCTGCGCCGGTTAAAGCAGGGGTCGGGAGCGCTTCTGATGTTTCATTAAAGCTTTTCTCCTGGTGGCAGAGCAGATTTAATCAGTCCCGCCTCCCAGTTCCAGCTGCTGGGCTCGAACGCTCTGATCTGTGCACTGGGTGCACGTCTAATTATGGAGGCAATTCCCATGGATACCAAGAAGAATCGGCTGTACCGGCAAAAAAAAAATGATCCCAGCTGGGAAAACAGGGAAGGAAAAATGTGTTGAAATATTCGGGAAGAGACTTCAAAAGTTTCTGGAAAGGCAAGCGAAAAGCATTGCTGGTGTTCTTGCAGCCCAGAGTGCAAATCTTCATCGTTTTCAAACTAAAACACGGGTTGTTTTCATTCTGGTTTGCAGGAGCTAATCCAGAGTTGCTGCTTTTTGTGCTACTGGAGGATTTACCAGCGCAGCAAAACTGAATTTGCCCAATATCTTTGTTATCTGCACCCACTCAGGGCTGCTTTTCACCCCTGTTTTCATACCCCACGAGGTTCCCTCTGCTCCCCTGCGCAGCAGAAATGTCTTTAGAGAAAATGCCCAATAATTTGTGTTTCCATATGGGAACACCCTGGGTGAGGAGGCCCCTACTGAAGGGCTGGTAATTCTGGTTCATCCCAGTGCCGGTGTATGGGACTTGGGGAAGTTCCTCCCCTTTATGCGTTGTTCTCCTGAAATGTAGGAATTTAAATAACTTATTTCTCTATAAATTAATATTTGAAGGGTCTGTTCAAGGAAAAAGAATAAGAGCACTCCCTGGTTAAAAAAGAGAGGGGGAAACACCTAGTCATGCGCTGCTCAGATGTGGAAAATTAAACAAATACGATTTAAAATTACTCTGTAATTGTTCAGCTGCGAGGCCTCATGGTGAAACTGCATGGGGAAAAAAAAACCAAGATTTTTGTTTGTTTGTTTAACTACACAAAGAAGTCTTTCTGAGGGGTTTTTTTTCCTTGCTTTGGGTTTGTTTGGAGGTTTTTGGGCACATCCTAATCAAGTACACAATGGCTGTAACTTGTATTTATGTCACTAATTTATCTCCAGCAGGAGCCCAGACACTTTTCAAGATGTTGCTCACTAACACAAACACCCAGAATAAGAAAAGCTGCAGTACTATTAGGGCTGGATTTCCATTTCTTTCTCATTCAGGGCACCTGCTCCCCTTTCCCTCCCACCCCCAATCTTCCCAGCTGTCTGTCTGTCTCATTTATGTCAATTAGAGATTCAATGCTGCCTGATTTAATTGGCCTGACTTTCCCCTCTAATGGAAGCCCAAGAGCAGGCAGGGCAGGCAGCAGCTCCTCTCCTGCCTGCCCAGGGAAGGGGTCTTTGCATGGTTGGGATGGCTGGGGGTTGTTTTCAGAGCACAATAACCTGTTTGTTCCCATCCGCAGTGGTGACCTCCTAACGGGGCCGTTGATGTCATTGGGAAGCTTGGGGGGATTTCTGAG